>NW_015151234.1:291353-292545 GCF_000732505.1 Cyprinodon variegatus | reverse complement strand
AGGCGTGTGGTCACTAATGTTGTTTTTCCAACTTAAGCATTTTTATGGTTGAGATGACAAACCTCTCAATCATCTCTTAAACACAGAGAAGATGATTTATTTGGGTAAAAATGTTACTCAGTGCTAATTTAGAGAGAGGATTTTTACTACGCCAAGATATTGTAATTAAAAATGAAATAAAAAATTAAAAGACAGCATTGGAAAACATTATGATAGCCATGTCCAATCATAAAATGTCTTAATGTTAATAAATGAAATTTTAACAGCATCCTTTTAGATATAATACTGCTAATGTCAGTTATTTCTACAACATTATCAGACAGACATGACAGCTTTCAGTTAGCCTCAACTGAAGCTAGCCTTAGTTTGCACCTGAGTATTTTTCAACATTAAAAAACAATTTTTTTGGTTCAGAAACTGCTTATTATGAAACATTATCTGCTGCTATATTTCTGTAACTGGGTTTTATTTAGAACATACTGAAAATACCACATAAGTGGGGCTAAGCAAGCTAAAACGCAAGCTAACGAAAACTAGCAAGCTTAGCCTCTCTTCAGTCCAAAAATCTAATATTGGATCTTGAACATCTTCTTTAAAGAGTATTTAAACATGTAACTGGAGACTGAAAATGTCTGCTTTAAATGGATGAATCTGATAAGTGGTGACTATGGTTGGGCTAAGTTCTCTTTACCTGTTTGAATCAGGGACTCCTGCTCTACGCTTGCTCTCTTTGCTGCCTGCCCACATGTGCTGTTTAATCAAAGATGTACATTTTTGTATTTAAGAAAATTATTCTTTTTTACAAGATTTCCTTTGAAACTTGATAAAAAAAATATACAAATGTTATTTATTAATTAACTATGTTAGTATTAATTATGTCAGAATTATATATCATAATTTATTCATTATTATGTAAGAGAAATAACGACACTGTGATGGGCTGTGTCCAAACATCTGCCCTAACCCCAATCAGTGTTGCCTACTCCTCAGAAAGGAGAGTCACTATTGGCTGTGCTATAAATCGCTAGAAGTCGCTGAATGACATCATTGCCTAATTTGCATAATCTGCCACATGATGTGATGTGCATGTTATTGGCGCTGTGGAAGAAATGTCAACAGCAAACTTGTGCAATCTTGTGCAAACTTGTAAACATATTTGTGCCTTAAATGCATTGACTGCAGGCTACAGTTG
>NW_015151234.1:281256-289333 GCF_000732505.1 Cyprinodon variegatus | reverse complement strand
GCTGTGGAAGAAATGTCAACAGCAAACTTGTGCAATCTTGTGCAAACTTGTAAACATATTTGTGCCTTAAATGCATTGACTGCAGGCTACAGTTGTAAAACAGAAAAAAAAAAAATCATTAGCTCAATGCCACATTACATGCCGATAGCCTGCTGTCTCCACTTGTATTTCCTCTGGTCTCTTGCAGCAGTGAAGAGTTGTTTGAGTGCTGCAAACAACTCTTCATAATAGAGGCTGACAATAAGCTTTGCTTTAATTAGTTCAGTGGAACATTTGTTCTGCACATATGTCCATTTGTTGTTCATTAAGGAGAAAATCCTCTCCACAAAACCACTGGAAGATGGGATGCTGAGGACAAAGGACACAGCAGCTTCGATGTTGGTAAGGTCAGCTGCCTGAAGAACCTCCATCCTCCTCTCTGCTGTTCCTTTGAACTGCCAGGATCCTTTTACTGCAGCGTCATCATTTAATTTACTCCGTTCGTCCCCCATACTGGTCTGTTGTCTCCTGCTTTCTTCTCTGTGAGCAACACTTGGCTCGACCAATGGGATTAGGGTATTCTGGATTGTTACATATATGTTGTCAGCTCATTGTTCACAAAGCAGGACAGGGCCCGGGAACAAGTTTACCATAAGTTTTGTATCTATCGCACCCTTTTTATTCATTTTTGATTAGCTTTTTACTGACAATTTTTGTACTCTCACAGAAATACGGGACAAAGTGCGTTCCTTTTCTACTAAATACGGGACAGTTACTTCTATTTCTAAATACGAAACCATTCCGTTTCTCAAGGGAGAGTTGGCAACCCTAGTTGAGTGACATGGCTTGTTGACAACGCTATCGCTACTTTTGCCCTTAAAAGTTCTTTATATCTCTTATGGGTTATCTGCTAAAAGGCCATCTAGCCCTCTAACACTACTAAACTTGCTCTTATTAACGAAACTATAATCTGCCGAACAACAAGAGCCAAAATGAAGAAAAACAAACAAAAGCCGCATACTCCAGCAAGTAATGGCCAATAAAAGCACTCATGTGTGGGCTCAACAACTCCTAACAGAACTCCTAACTGAGGAATTTATTTGCGTTGCGACTGGATGCTCTTGACAGTTCAATAAAAGACATAAAAAAGTAGACGCGAGCCACTGTGAACCGGGTTGCTAATGCATAGAAGCATATTGGGGAATTGGAAGATGAAAATATGTCTTCTGCAAAGCCACGTTGCTTGCTTACGGAACAAGTCAAGTTGTTCCTAACTTAGTGCACAAACCTGGAAGCCCAGAGTAAAAGAAATAACCAGTTTGATTGAACGAAGGATTGGAAGGGGACAACCCTGACAAAATGATTCAAAACATCCTAAAATATATTTTGATGCTGACAGATAGTGACCCGGAGGTTGAGCATCATCACCAAAGCCTGCGCCCCCGACCAGACCCATTGGTTCCCACAAGACCTTACCTGGTTTCAATGTTGAGATGGACCAACTGACAGAAGATCATCTGAGCAGTGGCAAAGGGAAAACAGCTCATCTGGAAAGAGAAATATTTCCACATCTACCAAGACCTTCCAGAAGAGATTAAAAAGCAGCGTAAAGAGTACAATGAAATCAAGAAAAAACTCAGCTGGAAAGGTATTTAGTATCTTCGGGATCTATCCTTCCTGTTTCGTAACCATTGACGGAGAAAAATACATCTATAACAACAAGGCAGAGGCCATACTAGACTTAAAGAAGAAACTTCCAAAGATTTTGAATTGAACCGGAGAACCACAAGAGGATTGTGTATGCAGGATGTAAGAACAATTCTTTGCTTTATTTACCTTGTCGTTTACTATTTAATCTAAACAGGCAAAATACCATTATTTCTATTTTTTTTCTCCACAGAATTTCACTGTGAATTTGTTAGCAAATTTTTTTTTATGCTGCATAAAAATAAAAAACAGAAAAACAATAAAATGAATAAATTATTAAAAAAATAAAGATAATAATAATAAAAATACAGAGCTTAGGGCTTAGAAAGATGATGCCTGCACTTTGTTTTTGTTTCCCATGGACTAATAATAGCTGATGTGCAAACGCCCACCTTTTTATTGCTTCTTGGCATTTTATTTATGTGTGTGTATGTAAGAGCATATGTATGCCTCCCACACCCCTTACCTTATGTGTCACTACAGAGTTTGCTAAACTATTCTTTTTTTTCTATTGAATATTCATAGAAAGTTCAGATTGCCAACTGGACATTTTGATGAGGTCAGTGCTCAGTAGTGGTGTTATGAGATGAGCTGAGGCTTTGAGGCGTGTGTCGAGTGATGGAGGGGGCGTTTCCCTGAAGCCCGTGTCGAGGTGTGATTCATTTAGAGGAGGGGCCAAAATTGATGATGTCTGAGGTCTCGCTACCGTGATACCACGTGACCGCTTCGGGAAGTGGTTCAGGAAGCGCAAGAATTTTGATAGGCATTTAAATAGCCACAGGATTCTAAATGAAATTGACAAAGAAAAGTTTAAATTGTGCTGGCATGGCTGTGGGGCAGAAGGCACACTTCTGCACATGGTTTCGGAATTGCCCTTCTGTTCAGAAATTTTGGAGGATTATAACTGACACATTATCTCATATGTTAGATGAACAAATCTCACTTTATCCTTTAGATTATCTACTTGGAATACAGACTCAAGACTATAAATCAAAGAATGTGGACTATATATTATCACTCAGCTTTCTATCAACCAACTGTATACCGGTAATATGGTTGAACTGGAAGGAAATTAACTATAATTGTTTTGATGTACAGAATTGGAGCCAAGACTTTTTAGAATTAATTGCTATGAATCAGGCCTAAATCATCCTAGATAACCAACCAGATTCCAGATTGTCTGGACCTTGGCCCACACTGAAAATGTATTTACAAGGATGTACACTAAAAACACCTATTATTGTCTTTATAAGTGACTCCCCCGATGTATTGTGGCCAACTCTGTCCCCCACCTGGATGTGTGTAAGAATATATGTGTACACAAGTGTATATTTATATGCATCTGCATGTACAAAATGCGTTTTTTCTTTTTCTTCTATTTAAAAAAATCTTAATAAAAAAAGTCATTCTTTCCTAAAATTATCTAAGAAATAATATTAAATATATCTAGCTGATCTCACCCCATACAAATCTAAAATAATCAACAAAATAAAAAAAGAGTATTTTACTTGCCAGAAAATCATTCTTATTTATTAAACTCATGCCCACCATCGCTGAAATAATCCATAAAAATCAACAAAATATGACAATATTACTTGCCGAAAAGTGATCATTGCTTAATTTTTGACCTGTACAATGTATTTTGTGCACAAAATTGCTTTACTTCACTTAAGGACATAATATGTATTATATTTTACATAACCCAGCCCCTGAACCCTGCACAGATATGTTTTGAGGTGGACTTTCTCACTTACAGTAAAGACATAAGTAAACTACTTTTAACCCCCTTGTTACAGCAAATATATCAAAGCCACTCTCTACCATTGAACACAGGAGCAGCAGAAATTTCAGACGCTTCTGTACACACTTTACTGGACCCGCCTCTGGAGCATCACCTTGTGTACTAGCATCAAAAATGAAGCAGGAGGTGCATTTTTGCTGCTCAAGTCGTGGTGTGAACGTAGGATTAGTAAGCAAGCAAGTAAGTAAGCTTTATTTATAAAGCACCTTTCACAGATCAAAGTCACAAAGTGCTTCACAACACAGTTTAAAAACATCAGGAAATACACAATATAAAAGGCCAAGACAATAAGAAATCATAACAGCCAAAAAGGTAGTTAGTTAAAAGCCTGTAAGCTCTTGAAGGTGACGACAAAGTCAATAGAGTGCAAAGCTGGCAGAAGATCATTCCAATTCCATTCCATAAAACCCTTTTATGTTTTTAATTAACCTATTAAACCTAACAATATACCTAACAAGGATCTCATGTCTTCCTTATGAATTTGCCACCTCTAGCCACATATACTGTCTGGTGGTGAAACCTTAAGGTTTCTCATAACAGTGTAAGAGGGCGAGATCATAGATGTTGCTAGGAAATGCAAAAACAAAAAGGTCTGTTGGTTGTGCTGACATTGCAAACATTCAAAACTGCAGTGACCACTAGGTGCAAAAACAAAAAACAAAGTGCAAAGACAAGTGTGATTCAAATTTTAAAACACAAGCACAAAAAAATGAATACCACAGATAAGCGTTGCAAAAAAAAAAAAAAAGCTACAAATATGGAGCAAAACCAGTGCAAACGGGGATAGGAGCTGGAACACATGTATGACGTTAACTCCAAAACATACAAACATGAAAAAACCAATAGAACAGAAAAAGACTGCAAACAAAAATGTTTTGACTTAAACTTGAAAAATCTTAAAACAACAAATCAAATGCAAACAAAAAGTGCTGCAACCAGAAACAAAATGCTGCAACAAAAAAACAAAATCCTTCAATAACAGAGATATGCAAATATTAAATAAAGCAAACACTCTACCACAAAACGAAAGTACTACAGACCACTAGAGGTTTTTTTGTTAGTTTTTTAAGTTCAACGATGCCTCATAAAGAAAGACATTAAACAGCTAAGTTAGAAAGAGTTATTTATTTATTTATTTGAATAGGGACAAAGCACATTAATGAACATCAGTATAAAAACAAATGTAAATATGCCGAATTATAGCTACAAAGCTAGTTTTCATCCGTTGTCCCTAGGCAGGCAAATACATAAGAAAGGACATATAATATACAATATAAGCATCACAAGGAAATGTTAAGAGTTTAGTGGTCACATGACTGGTTTGTTTTCATCCATAGTTTGAGTTGAGCTCTAAAGCTGATCAGTGTAGGGCTCTCCCGTATGTGCAGAGGAAGACTGTTCCCGATGTTAACCAATTAAAAACAAAAAACTATTTATAGTCAACATAGAGCTGTCTGGTGGTGAACCTATGCTGAATTTCACAAGCAGCTTTGCTGGACAAGATATGTCTAATTTTTGCTATATTCCAGACATGAAAGAAGGAAATCTAGAAACCTTTAAAATATGTATCTAAATGACAAGAATTGATAAAAAATAGCACCAAGATTTTTTTACTTTATCCGAGATCAATTTAATCTCATCCAGATTAAGTGACTGGTTTATCAGCTTATTCTTCTGAGATTTTGGACCAAAGACCATGAATTCTGTTTTGTCTGCATTAAAAAAGCAGAAATTTGAAGTCCATCCATTTTCTTCCACTTTATCTTGGGCCTGTTCGAGGAGACAGCAATCTAAGCAGACGTGCCCAGAATTCCCGATCCACAAACAACTCTTCCAGCTGCTTTGGGGGGACCCCAAGGCGACATCAGGCCGGCTCGGAAACATAGTCCCTCTAGCGTAGCCTGGGCCTTTCACAAGGTCTTTTACCAATAGGACATGCCTGGAAGGTGACCAGGAGGTGACTTTCGATGTAGAGGAGCAACAACTTGACTGAGAGCTCCTCTCAGGTAACTGATCTTGAAGGGTGCACCCAGCTACCCTGCAAAGGAAACGAATTTTGGCCTTTTGTATTTGCGATCTTGTCTTTTCGGTCATTACCTAGATTTCATAATCATAGGTGAGGGTGGGCACGTAGATCGATCGGTAAATCAAGAGCTTTGCCCCCCCCCCCGACTCAGCTCCCTCTTCACCATGACAGTGAAATACAGCAACATTATCACTGCTGACGCCGCACCAATCTCCGTAAAGAAGCCACTGAGATACTTAAACTTCTCCACTTGAGATAAGGACTCTCCACCGAGCTGAAGAGGGGAGTCCACCTTCCATGGCCTCGGATTTGGAGGTGCTGATCCTCATCCTGGCCACTTCACACTTGGCTGCAAAATTCCGCAGTGCACGCTGAAGGTTCTGGCTTAATCAGGTCAACAGGACAACATCATCTGCAAACAGCAGAGATAATATCCGGAAGTTCCTGGTTGCACCTAGAAATTCTGTCCATAAATGTAATTAACAAAACTCTTCCAGTGTGCCATGACCGGGATCCTCCTGGATCCGAGGTTTAACTACCGGCCAGATCCTCCTCTCCAGTAGACCCTATAGTAGACCTTACAAGGGAAGCTGAGGAGTGTGATCCCTCTTTAATTTAAGAACACCCTTCAATCCCCCTTTTTAAATACCCCGGTCTGCCAATCCAGGGGTATTGTCCCCGGCTGCCATGCGATGACTTAAGAGACTTAAGATACTCAGGATGAATCTCATCCATCCCGGGGGCCTTGACACTGTGAAGCTTTCTACAGTAACTACCTCGGTGACTTCAGCCTGATTGATGGGCAGGTCCTCCTCTGGCGGAGCCTGGGAGGAGGATCTCCTCAATCCCATTGTCCCATGGAACAATGGGATTGAGGAGATCCTCAAAGTGCTTTTTCCGCCACCCAACAACATCTAAGTCGAGGTCAACAGCTCTCCGCCCGCACTGTAAACAGGGTTGGTGAAGAACTCCTTCCCCCTCCTAAGGCAGCGGACAGTTTGTCAGAACACTTTCGAGGCTGACCGATAGTCCTCCTCCATGGCCTCTCCAAACTCTTTCCGGACCCAAGATTTTGCCTCTGCGACAGCATGAGCAGTGACACGCATAGCCTGCTGGTACCTCTCAGCTGACTCCACACTCCTACTAGCTAACAAGGCCAGGTGTTGTGCCATGTGCCATGATCGTGGTTTTGGATATTGGGAACCAGTGTCCATGTTTCATCTTTACATGATGATCGGAGAAGAGGGTGCAGTTTTGGCTCATGGAGTAACTGTGAGACCATGGTTGACATGGCAGAACCAAACTGCTGCAAAACAGACTTTTAGCAACACATTTCTCTTGAGTTTCAGAACTTACAGAGCCAGACTGGATGAGAAAGTCTTCTAAGGATCCCTTGGTGTGAGCCACATGGAAAAGAAAACCCCAGCGTTTGCTGTGAGCCTGCCGTGCTAAGCTGCTACTGGATGAAACTCAAACCTTTATGTCTTTGATGATTTTGATCATTTCATGTGTTTACTAATGGGTAAAGACAAAGCTAAGAGGATGGGCTGCATGCTATGCTACAGTAATATGTTTTGAGCTGTTGTTGAAGCTTAGACAAGCTTTATTTCACTAAGGGTTTAAACACTGATATAACATTAGTGTTAATGTGTTTTCTCATATGCTCATTACATTTCATTTACCAAGTATGAACAAGAGTCATTTAATGGAATCCTCATGTCTATTCGCTCCTAGCTATTTCAAAGAAGGTAAAGAACCATTTAACTAAAGATAACTGGTTCGTGATTGTCGTGGGGAAAAAAGTATTCAACTATTCATCCTAGTTAAATAAACGGAGATCGATGGATTTCACTCAGTCGGCACATTTATTCATATCTTTGCAAAGAGAGAACAGTTCATTATGAAGCCCTTATGGCACAGCATTCTGCTCTGATCTGATCTGGGCAGCGTTCGTCCCCCCCTACTTACAACAATGAAAAGCAGTCAGAGTCATAACAGATTACACACACTTTGGTTAACAGTAACATGTTATGAATAAACCTTGAGAAAGAACCTGATATATTGTTATGGGAAGAAGCAATGTCTGGTCTAGAAACACCATCCTGCAGGGAATGGTGTGGCCTTGAGAGAGAAACAGACTGAGTGAAAACTTTTATAGTGAGTAAATAGGAGAAATTAATATATAACAGAAGAAAGATACATATTTTCCGACAACGGTGATTAAGCAAACCATTTAATATTTGGCCAAATAATGTTTTTTTCACCTCATGGATTTGCATTGTGAATTGGTTTGAAAAAATTCCAATTGCTCTAAATGAAAAGCTAATTTAATCACATCCCAAATTCCTCCAGATTGTTAGGATCCTCAGGCTTGCCCTCCACAGGGCGCCGAGGATCCTCTTCTGCTCTGTGTTTTTCCCTTAGGGTTGAGTTACTGTGGGGATCTGGAGACTACCCTCTGTCTCCAGCAGAGTGCGCTGTGGGTCTTCTGGAGCTGGAACTTTCCTGCACACCTGCTACTAATCCTCTCATCAGAAGACCTCTCCTTTATAAGCTCCTGCCTG
>NW_015151234.1:277250-280009 GCF_000732505.1 Cyprinodon variegatus | reverse complement strand
GCGTCCAACCTGGATGGTCATTGAATATACAGTTATTCACAACACAGGTAAGCCTCCTTCTTCAGCTTGGCTGCATCCCCTATTTGACTGCATCCCCTATGGCTGTTTATAGCCACAGCTATGAACGGCCACATCGACAATGGAGGACCACATGGACCACTCTGACTCTATGTCTCCAACCTGCTTTGAGTTCTGGGAGAAACTCGTCCGGAGGTGGGAGTTAAAGAATACACCAGACGTTCCCTACAGACCCATACAACACACTTAGGCCTGCCTGGTCTGACCAGGTTCATCCTCTGCCAACCGATCCAGCTCACCAACAGGTGGTGATTGGTTGACAGCTCAGCCCCTCCCTTCACCAGAGTATCCAGACATGCGACCTGAGATCAGATGACACAACTACAAAGTCAATAATTGGCCTCTGGCCTAGAGTGTCCACGTGCACTTATGCACACCCTTGTGCTCAAACATGGTGTTTGTTATGCACAAACTGTGATTAGCAAAGAAGACCAATAATAGAACACAGCTCGGATTCAGATCTTGGAAGAAATTTGGAGTCATCCAGGTTTTCAAGACACGGCTGTAATCTATGTAATGGGTTAGTTTCATTTGAATTTATGGACAAATATGGTAGAGTATTATAGCATTATAGTGGTAATGTATGTTATCCTGTTGGATATGTCTTTCCTAATAAAATATTGTGATTGACTGCTTAAAATGCAGTACCGATATCTAAAAGGGAGAGTAAAGATACAAGTCGCTTCACTTAGTTCGTATAGTTAGAGGAATACAATTGGTTTTAACAATAAAAAAGGGAAATAAGGTTTCCTATTTTTGTATCTAAAGTGTAAGTCTTATCTTTTGTTTTTGCTTCTGTCACACCCAGTCTTTCTGAATATGGCACAATACGATCATTTCCTGTTTTAGCTTAAACTGAAAGATTTTATGCTGCAATCCTCTCAAATGAGTGGCATAAGAAACAGTTAAGTTTTATAGTGGCTATTATAGTACACACTCCTTCAAGGTGTGTGTTAACATTCATTTTTTAAGAAAGGACAATGATAAGCCAGATGATAAGACTATGATATGCTTTTAGGAGAATTGTAGTAATCCATAATCTGCCACAACACCTGATGCCTGTTGTGCTATTTTGAACAAAAACCCTACAAAATAATTTGTACATCTGTCGGAACCTGTGTTGATTCATCCAATCCCTGCAAGTAAATATGTGCTGCCGAGCAAAGATAGTTTTAGAAAAAAATAAAATAGGAAAACGTATATCTTAACAAGGTATCCATCTTTTTGTGTGCAGGTTTCCACTGATGTATGGAGATGCTAAAATGAAACTACACATTACAACCACAGTTAAAAACCGGCAATGATGACCTACAAAATTGAAAAAGCAAACCCTTTTCACCACTGATTTTTTTTACCTATAGGATAGAGGCTTTGTCAGTTATACAGTGTTTAGTACTGGCTTTAGTTTAGACACAAAGACCATTACAAAAAAAACTCTGATGTATATTATCTATATTGGGTTGATAACATAGGTTTCTAAAATTCTAATCCATAATTAAAGCCAATGCTAACCTTTGCATCCAGAGATGTCGAAGAAAATTAAATGTTTAAAAAACATACTTAAATGGGATTATAGTCCATACTGTAAGAATAGAAGTGTATTTAAACTAGCTAAAAGACTTACCATAGTTGTTTTTGAGAGCTCCAGTCCTGGAGATGTCTGTCTGTCTATTTATCTAGTAGGAATGTACTTTCTTCAAATTTTCAAATAGATAAATCCACTTAGTCTGAGTGCAAAAGCTGCTTTTATTTGACTCAAGAAATACAAACATCTTAGTGAAAGAAAAAAAACAGGTGGTGAAAAAAAGACACATAGTATTAGTTGTTGTTTCAAAACAATAGACTAAAAATCATTTGTTTTTCTTGATTTTATTCAGATTGAGATTTTTTGATTGTATAAACAATAAAACTGTAAAATATACACAATGGTGCTTGGTCCTTGCAAACCTTATCTTTAAATTTCTAACAAATCAGGTAAAGGCAGAACAACACTTTTTTTCCAAATGAATGATGCTCCCTAAGGAAAGCATAACATATGAAAATGTTTCTGTTAGCTAAAGTAAGAAAGAATAAATCAGTGGCACCAATGAGATCAGCAAGGCTGGACTTGCACTGCTGGCACTGTTGCAGAAGTCACCCTGACAGCAGCTAATCTTCATTTCACTGCTCTTTGTCAATCCTTTGACCAGTGAATGGGACTGATCAAGGCACATCGACTTGGAGGCACAGCCTTTCAATGTAATGGTTTGTCCACCATCACTCACTGAGAAAATTAAAATACATTAATTACATGAATAATTTGCTTTTATCCGCATTTAACATTCTTCTGAAGATTATAATGAAGCTCTTACCTGTTGCCTTGACACAGTAGTTTTCATCATCTCCACAATTAAGAGTATTATTGCAACTTTGTTCATCACAGAAGTAGCACTTTTTGCCATTTGGATGGGGATTAGAAGAAACAGCTAAGAAACAAAGATAGTTCAGCCAATGAAAAGAATTGCGGGATTAAAATTATACAATCAGACAATATTTCAATACATTTTTAATCTCTTCCAACATTTATTTCTTAAAGTAAGGAGTTATTTTTGTATTTTTATTCAATTTAAGAAAAAAAAAGCAATCTGCAGGGGAAAATAATTTTGGAAATAAAATAAGGAGATCTGTAAGGGGTGATTTGG
>NW_015151234.1:269695-277203 GCF_000732505.1 Cyprinodon variegatus | reverse complement strand
AACACCACCTCACCTGGAATACTGAACAAGATGGATGTCAGCCATCTGTTCAGCTTCACAACACATATTTAACCCCGCCCATAAGCACAGCTGTCAACTCTGGAGGCAAGGTGCTACTCATCTCAACGCACCTACTGTTGGAGCAAGGCAGCCTGGACATGAGAGAGTTTCCTCATAAATATTAACAAAGGAGACATAACTATCACCACTCAGCTGTCAACCCTGTTAAAACTGGCGAATAGGAACATAAGCCCGCCCATGACATATTTTTCACATTGAGAGAAAATCCTGAATCAAAAGGAAAGACTTAGGTTTGGAGAGAGAGAGAAGAAAGAAGCTTTGAGAGACAAGTATATCTTTTGGGGGGGAAAAGGTTTTCACAATTTTTTGATTGCAATAAAACAATACATGAGAATAAACATTTATTTTTTAAATAGCTTTTCCCCTTGGAAATAATTTTCCAAATGTCAGTTTCTCTTTTATTTATTCTATGACAAAGTATTTTCTCTCAAAACGTCTTCAGTCTCAGATAACATCAGTAGTTTCTATCAGTATGAAAATGCTGCAAAGTACTGCAAAGTTTCCAAACAAATAACGAGGGGATTTTACCTGGATAGTTTTTGTTGCAGAGGTTTGTTGAGCAGCAGGTGGTTTCCAACACAGTTCTGTCTATTCCTAGGTTGAGGGATCTATTAACACACCCTTCAGACACACCACATTCTTTGGCCTTTTCCTCACTAAGCTTACTGCTACCTATAAGCAGAGAACACATATTTTAAAAAGTGGTGGAAATAAATGAAGGACCACTAACAAGTAGAAATTACATAATTATGTACCTTGAAAGACAGCAGCTGTTGATGCTATACACTGGTTACTCTGTGTGTCACAGGTAGCTGTTACCTCTGTGCAAGTCCCAGAGGAATCCGGTATACACTGATAACAGTCCAGGGTGTCAGCTAATTAAAAAAATGAGAAAGTATAATTTTATTCTTAGTTTTGTGTGAAATAAACAGTGTTACTGCATTATTATAAGTGCAAGTCTTAAAAATGACAAAAAGTGGTTAATTTACAGAGCAGAAAAAAGATAATCGGTAAAATAAAAAACAAAAATCTTTGCAATGTAACCAGAAAGAAAATGTTTTTTTTTTTTTTTTGTATCAGGAGAAAGGTGAAGGAAGGATGATGAAACCAACTTAAAAATGAAACTAGGAAAGATAGCAAATATTTTTAAACAATATCAAGAACTTGACTTTTTGGTAAAGCAAAACCCCAAGAACCAATGTGAAGAGAAGCATCTTGCTGCTGGTACACAACTCAGTTATACCTATCTCCCTGAAGAAGACACAAATATGTGTGTGTGTGTCTGTATATATATTAAGTTTTTCAGGAGGGGCCTGTCCCTCAGTTTTAGGCCACGCCTTTCCTCCTTCAGCTTAGGTGACATACTTGAAACTGAAAACATGTTCTTAGATCATTTAAGCTCCTAGGAATTTAGGCACTCAGCTCATTCTGAAGGCCTTGGGCAGATTTGATTGAAATAGCAAAACTCTAAGGGTGAAGTCTGATTGGACAAAAAATATAGCAACTACGTCGATGCAATGGAAGGAGTGCAGCTAAGAGAGAGGCAACAAAATTAAGAGGCAGAAATTTTTGGGAATATATTAATACATTTGGACAGAAATAAATTAATGTTAGGTTATGGATGTTGGTTCGTAATTGTGATTGATTTAGGCCAGTAGTGAAGGGCTTCAAGGCCCTGAATACCCACCACTGGTGTGCTCCTGAAGAGAGCCTTGATTTCAAAAACACATTTCCTAATTTAGACCTGAAATATTGGCGGGATCACTTCTACCTGATTGAATTGTGCTGATCACAGCAGGACTGGCAAGCTGATAAGAGGGCAAACAACAGTACAGAGCAGTGATTTAAATGCCTGGACATTTTTTGACATGTTTTCATCCAGCCTTGATGGGGTACCCTAATTCAAAACTTAATGTGATTTCTTCCAAAGTGAGGCATATACAATAACCCTGATAAATATGTTATTATTTTATGGTAGAGTTTCACATACAGACCCAGATGAAAAGGGTAAAGACCTCCCTCAACTAGTTCTCTCTCCTTTTCCTCTATTTCTCTTTATTAAATTAAGATGTAAATGATTCCTTGCATCTTTAGGATTTTTTTTTTCTCCTTTTACATTTTTATATTTAAATTTAATGTTTTTGAAAAAAGTTCAGAATTGTTAATCAGCTAATCAAATCTATCAGTAAAGAAGAAAAAAGATTTTATAGTAAAATGAAAAGCTATCAATATCTAAAGCAATGCATTGAATTAAAGCTATTTGAAACAAGATTTGATTTACCTTTTGGATTAATAAAGCATTTTTGAATTGAATTGATAGCATGTTTAGACTTTGGCAGATAATGTCATACTGTTTTAATGTGAGACAGGTAAGGCCATTGCAACTACTCCTATAGCTTCTCCATACAGTATCTGCTATTATGTTTAATATGATTAATGCTGACTATGGCATGCTAAAGTTTACTCAAACTTTTTACTATTTACTTTTTAAAATGTAAATGATCTCTCATACAAACTCATCAAACTACCTAAAATTTTGAACACTAATTCATTTTAGTGCTCCCCACCACAACTTAGAACTGATGAATCCTCTTGCATAAGAGGTGAAACATCTTCTAGAAAACTTCGCATCCAGTTGCCTAAACAGAACCTTAAGCTTGACCATGACCTGGCTGACTGAGAATCTTCACAGATACATAAAATGTTGAACACTACCGGTGTAAAGTATTCGGCTCTGATAATGTTTTGCGGATAGCCCATTTTATATAGAAATGTGCAGTGTACACAGTAATGAAATATTTGGTTACTTATTGCATGTTAAAAGTGTTGCAGAGAAATAGAGGATTCATTTTAAAGTTAGAAACTAAACTATTTTAAAAAAGGCATGTTTGGCAAAACTTAGATTGAGCCAAAAGAGAAATATACAGTATTGGCAAATTTCCAATACAATTTAATTCAGTTTATTTATATAGCACCAATTCACAACACATGTCACCCCAAGGCACTTTACAGTTCACCAGATCATACAGTCAAATTGATTCCAAGTTTTCTATCTGAGGAAAACCAGTTAATTGCATCGAATCATTGACTCGGATGCAATCCCTCACACTAAGCATGCATGTAGCGACAGTGGAGATGAAAAAATCCCTTTTAACAGGAAGATACCTCTCGCAGAACCAGGCTCAGTGTGAGCGGCCATCTGTCGAGGCTGACTGGGGTTAAAGGAGACAGAAGCAGAGATACAAAAAGCAACTATAAAAGGCGGCCCCGTCCAGGAAACACAGCCAGGCAAACGAGTTCTGAGCCGACTCCCCTGTCAGAGGATGAAGAGAGCACATCCAGCCAGTCACAGTCAGAGAAACAGGACTACACTGGAAAAACAGGCCGATTTTCAACATCTATTAACAAAGGTGTTGATGGCAGCAGCACCACAGATATTTCTCTCCAGGATGGTGTGTCACAGATAAAACTAACAGATTCTGCAGAGTGGAAGAATAGAGATGGAATAAAGCAAAATTATGAAATAGGGGTCCCTGTGTCCTCCAGAAGTCTAAGCCTATAGCAGCTTACCTATAGAGATAGCTCAGGATAACCTATGCCACTCTAACTATAGGCTTTATCAAAAAGAAAGGTTTAAGCCTACTCTTAAAAGCCTCACTGACTAAAACTGGTAGTTGGTTCCACAGGAAAGGGAGCCTCATAACTAAAAGATCTGCCTCCCATTTTACTTTTAGAAATTCTAGGAACCACTAATAAACCTGCAGATTGAGAGTGAAGTGCTCTGTTAGGGACATAAGGAACAATCATATCTCTGATATAAGATGGAGCCTGGCCATTTAAGGCTTTATATGTGAGAAGGATTTTTTAAAATTCTATTCTTGATTCATCAGGAAGCCAATGAAGAGAAACTAGGATATGACAGATATGGTCTCTCTTTTTAATTTTCATCAGAACTCTGGCTGCAGCATTTTGGATCAGCTGAAGGCTTTTACCTACAGTTTGTGGACTTCCAGATAGTCAAAAATTACAATAGTCCAGCCTTGAATTAAGAAATGCATGGACTAGTTTCTCAGCATCACCCCTGGACAGCATATTTCTAATTTTTGCAATATTCCACAGATGAAAGAAGGAAATTCTAGAAACTAATTAATTCCAACAAAATATCCAAGTCTTTCGAAAAGAATATTACAATCAACTGTATCAAATTCAGCACTGAGAGCTAACAGGAAAAGTGCAGATACAAGTCCATTATCTGAAGCCATGAGAATATCATTAGCAACTTTCACCAGACTGAAACTCTTCAAAAAGTTCATTATGGTGTAAGTAATCGCACACTTGTTTGGCAACTACTTTCTCAAGAATTTTAGATAAGAAAGGAAGATTGGATATAGGTCTATAATTGACCAAGTCATCTGGATCAAGAGACTGTTTCTTAAGCAAAGGTTTAATTACAGCAAGCTTTAAAGCCTTTAGTATATATCCCTATAACATGGATAGATTCATCACATATAAAACGGAGGAGGAGATCAAAGGGAATACTTCCTTAAATAACCTGGTTGGAACTGGATCTAACACACAAGTTGAAGGCTTAGATGAAAACAATAGTTTTGCCAACTCTGAAAGTTTGACTGAATCAAAGCAGTCTAAACCAGGTTCAGATTCTATGGCTACCTCAAATGCTGCCTCACCTTCCAGAGATAAACCAAACGTAGATAGAGGAGTGCTACTGATCTTATTTTGATTAAGATCAATCTTATTTATAAAGAATCTCATAAAATCATTACTGCTAAGAGCAGGTGGAATGGACAGTTCAACAGAGCTATGGCTCTGGGTGAGTTTGGCAACTGTATTAAAAAAGATATCTAGGATTATTCTTATTCTCCTCTATTAATGAGGAGAAATATACTACTCTGGCTTTACAAAGGATCCTCTTATACAGCAGTAAATCATTTTTCAAAACTAGGTAGGATTCCCGTAGTCCTGTGGAGCGCGACTTTCTCTCCAGTTTCCTAGCATTTTGCTTCAAAGTGTGTAGCTCTGCATTAAACAAAGGAGCCAGCTTTCTATTTTTAACGTTTTCATTTTCAAAGGAGCTGCATTGTCTAAGGCAGTACGCAGAGAACTAGCAACCCCATCAACAAAATCATCAACCTGTCAAGGGGAATTAAATAAGCTTTTGTACTCTGGAGCACTGCTCAACAACACAGAGGTGAGAGAAAATGAAACTGATTCTTTAAAATTTATACCTGCACTATCTGATAATGATCTGTTAAAGTGGAAACTTCTTTTGGGGGAGGAGAACTCTGATAAAGTAATCCAGAAGGTTATTAAAAAGTGGTCAGAAAAGAAAGGGTTGTAAGGAAATACTGCTATTTTTTCACATTCTATGCCATATGTCAGCACAAGCTTCAAAGTATGAAGATGAGAATGTGTGGGACTATTCACATGTTGAACAAAGCCAATAGTGTCTAAGATAGAATTAAAGGTTGCTCTTAAGTTATTATCTTAAATGTCTGCATGGATGTTAAAATCCCCCTCTATGATGACCCTGTCAGTATTTAACACCAAATCAGGTAGGAAATCTGAAAACTCATAAAAATTCAGAGTAAGGACCTGGTGGACGATAAAAAGTTACTAAAAGAGGAGGTTTTCTTGCTTTGCACTTTGGATGATGGAAACTAAGAATTACATGTTCAAAAGAGTTGTAATTATTAACTGCCTGTTAATAATTCTCGGTATTCCCAACATTTAAAAACAGAAAGTGATCAAAAACGAGTCACTGAGGCTACTTTCACACAGCAGCCTGAAGTGACCCAAATCTGTTTTGTTTTTTTTGCCTATATCCGACATGTGTCTGATCTTTTCATGACAGTCTGAACAACACAGATCTGAATTTTTCCAATGCGACCCAGTCCACTTGGCCATGTGGTCCTGAATCCAGTACAAATCTGATCTTTTCAAATGCAACCTGTGTCTGGACAGACAGGTCCCATTTATCCAACATAAATGCCATTAATACTTAACAAAAGTTCCTATTCTGTGTCTTGCTATGCAGAAGTGGGAAGAAAAACAACAACTGTGACAGATAATAATGAAGAGAGCAATCTGTATTTTTAACCATCTTGAAAAGATTTTGTTTTTAAGGTTGGGAAAGAGTGCTGGATCAGCTACAACACCACCATCCATGTTTACTTCCGTAAACACAAAGAACGCTCGCTTGTTACGTAATTGCATCCTTTACTGCGCATGTGGGACACTTAAGTTGGATGCTGTTTGGGCCTGTTCCCTTCCTGTTTGGATAAACTAAGTGTTGTTGCTGTCCAGACGATCTCCATCTGAAGTTATTTTTTCTGTGATATCTCTGTATCTAAGTAACTCTAACTGACCAGAACTACTTTAAAACATAGCGCCTTCTGCTGCACTTTTCTACTGATCACTTGGCAGTTTTACACAGTTTTATTTCTGGTAGTAAGGAGTAGCTAGCCTAGGCTAGCGCTAGCTTAGCATCACTATGGCTTCTTCCTCTCCCTCCCTTGACTCTTTTCCAACTCTTCCTTCTTCCTATCCTCTCTCCTGCTTTCTGTGTCAGATGTTCAGTTATTCCTCTGCCTCTTTTAGTGATAATGGTATGTGTAATAAGTGTAGTATTTTTGTAGCTTTGGAGGCAAGGGTGTCAGAGTTAGAATCCAGGCTTCAGGCTGTTGAACATCCAGGAGTTAAAGTAGGCCCCCCACGTAGCTGTCCTCCAAATGTGCCTGAGCAGGCAGGCGATTGGGTAACTGTACGCAGAAAGCATAGTCGTGGATCTCTGCCCACTGGTCACCACCAACCCGTTCACGTTTGTAACTGGTTTTCCGGACTCAGTGACACACCCACTGAGAAGCCCACTCTGATGATTGAGAGCTCCATACTCGTGGCATTAGAGACACCAGGGACCATAGTCAAATGTTTGCCGGGGGCCAGAACATGTGACATCAAATCCTACCTGAAACTGCTGGCTAAGGATAAGGTTAAACACACGCTGGCGGTAATGACACCCCGTTACGCTGATCGGAGGTCACTAAAATTAGTGTTGCTTCGGTGTGTAAGTTTGCCAAAACAATTTTGTGTATTGTTCCTCTATTCTCTGTATTCAAGGACACACCGATCAGGATGTACCTGGATAAATTTATTGACTTTTTCTTCTTCTTCTACATTTTTCCATCCACTATCAGAGTGCTACCAAGTCGCCATAAGATGCCATTACATCTTCCCCTTTTAGATGAACGTTTAACCGATTTGGCTGAACTTCAAATCATTGTAATATATTCATCAGTGGACGTAACCTGAGAGGCTAACCGAAGACATTGCATTTCACTGTGGCTATTACATTAATCTTTAGTTTTCAACAACCAGAACATACATTTCCTAATAACATTTCAACTTTC
>NW_015151234.1:264890-267941 GCF_000732505.1 Cyprinodon variegatus | reverse complement strand
CGATTCGGCCTTGGTCAGACTTCTAGAAATGAAAACTACAGGTCTCCATTCACCGTCAGGCTGTTTTTGTGTCAACACCCCTCCCAGTCCATAGGAAGAAGCATCAGCTGATACCATGGTTTCGTGACTCGGGCTGTATTGGGCTAACACAGTCTCTGACCCTAGTTCCTTTTTCGTCTCCAGGAACGCTCTCTGTTGGGGTGCCTGCCATATCCAGCTGTTCGCTGACTTCAACAGGTCACGGATGGGCTTTGTCAGGTCAGGCAGACGTGGTGAGAATTTGCCCACATAATTCACCATGCCCATGAAACGGCGAACGTCCCCCACATCCTTCGGCTCAGGCATATCAAGGATCGCTTTTATTTTATCTGGGTCTGCTCTGATGCCTGTTGAGTTTATGACATGGCCCAGGAATCGAATTTCACCCTTAGCGAACTGGCATTTCTCATTTAGAGTAAGTCCAGCTTCTCTGAATTTCTGTAGCACTTTGTGCAGCCGTTCATCATGCTCTGCCCGATCCTTTCCCGTGACAAGGACATCATCAGCATGGCACAGGGCTCCGTCAATACCATCAATCAGCTGAGAAATCCTCTTCTGAAAATGTTCTGGGGCCGAAGATATTCCAAAAGGGAGCCTCTTGAAGTAGTAGCGTCCCTCTGGTGTGATGAACGTGGTCAACAGCATTGAATCTTTATGAAGCGGTACCTGCCAGAAGCCTGATGTCGCGTCAAGCTTTGTGAAGATCCTGGCTCCTTCTAGCTTGGCCAGCGTCTCATCCACTGCCGGTAAGATGAGCCTCTCCCTGATGACATTCTCATTCAGATGTGTTAAATCTACACAAATGCGTATTTTCCCTGATGTTTTCACAATAGGGACCATGCCTGCGCACCATTCAGTTGGTTCTTCCACGCGGCCTATGACCCCCATCTTCTCCATCCGGTCCAATTCCTCTTTCACTTTGCTGCGGAGGGGAATGGCTACACGACGTGGAGCAGAGAGAACATAGGGTGTTGCATCATCTTTCAGCTTAATTTTGTACTCTCCTTTAAGTTTACCTAGCCCTGTGAAGACATCTGGGTAGGTTGAGCGGAAGTATGCCTCTGCATCGTCTATGCTATGAAGCTGTGTAATCATCTGCAGTCTGCGAATTGCAGGGAGGCCCAGTAAGGGTGTGCTCAGGTCCTTCACAATGAACACCTCCTCCTCAATCTTTCTGTTGCCTCTCTGAATGACAGCCTGCACTTGCCCTTTAACATCCAGAGGTTGATTGGCGGGCCCCAGCAGTGGTCTTTGTGGCGCTGTGTATTTGCCATATCGATCCTGTACATATTCCGTCTCTGGGATGGCAGTCACAGACGTGCCAGTATACTGCCAGGATACTGGTATACTGGTAGTTGCAGTGTTCTGCACTGGTAGTTGCAGTGTTCAGCCAGCTTATGCACAGCGATGATGAAATTCTCTGCGGATTCGCCGACTTCCTGACATCTCTTATTAAACTTGGTTCGTTCATAAATAACATTATGCACTCCGATAAAATGTCCATCAAAAGCCTCTTTTACCTCCTTATAGTCCTTTTGTTTTTCTTCTGTTAGTTGCAGTGAACTCAGGATATCATCAGCCTTGTCGCCCATTGTGTAAATGAGAGTATTCAACTGGTATGCGCCATTCTGAAGCGTTCAAATCTTTTTATCCATGCTGGCCACGAGCTTGGCTTGAAATCGAATGGTCCCGGTGGGGTAATGGTAAATATGTTGTCCATGCTTCGTGCTTTTAGCTAGTCGCTAGCTTGTTTTTAGCTTTCGCCGACTCACTGCTTTCCTTGCACCGCATGTGATCCGTTTTTTATTTTCCACCGTATAACTTCTCCAACACATTATCTGTGTCTAGACTCCTTCTGTCGCGAGTTATGATCTTCTGACACCATGTATTGTTCCTCTATTCTCTGTATTCAAGGACACACCGATCAGGCTGTAACTGGATAACTTTATTAACTTTTTCTTCTTCTTCTACATTTTTCCATCCACTATCAGAGTGCCACCAAGTGGCCATAACATGCCATTACATTTCGGACTCCGTAATTTTCTCTGGTCCCCTCCCTGATCTGACCAGTGATGACATGTTTATGTCCTGAAAACAACGTGAGCTACATTAATAATTGGCAATCCTTTTTTGGAAAGCCTGGTCCGATTCGGAGAGACGGCATCAACCCCACTTTGCATCTTGCAGCTCTTCTTTCTAGAAAACTGGCCACATTTATAAGTCCTCCAAAACCCTAACCACCCAGGGTGCAGACCAGGAAGCCGAGTTGTAGTTTAACACACATCTCTGTAGCTTCTCTACTGTTACCCACTCTTTACTCCATCCAGACAGTGTCTTGCCCACGAGCAAAATCTAATAAATCAGCAAATATTCCCAAAGGAGTAAATCATGATAATCTAATTAAAATTAAAATAACTCCAATTGTGGTAAAATGATCAAATGTGGTTTGTTTAACATAAGGTTTCGTTCCTCTAAAAGTCTGCTAGTTAATGACTTGATTTGTGATAATCACAATGACTTATGTTGCCTTACAGAAACCTGGCTGCAGCAAGGGGATTATGTGAGCATAAATGAGACAACTCCTTCAAGCTATTTAAGTTTTCACATACCCAGAAGTTCTGGGCGATTAGGAGGAGTAGCAACAATATTTCAGTCTGACTAACTGATTACTTCCAAGGCAGTTAATACTCACAACTCTTTTGAACATTTAACCCTTAATTTTCCCCTTAATTTTCCTCTCCCTCATCTCTTTTTGTAAAGAGGTCCTTACTCTAAATTTTTAGATGAGTTTTCAGAGTTTCTTTTTGATTTGGTATTAAATACTGACAGGGTCATCATAGTGGGAGATTTTAACATCCATGCTGACATTAAAGGCGATAGCTTAAGAGCAGCCTTTAATGCTATCTTAGACACTATTGGCTTTGTTCAAAATGTGAATAGTCCCACACATTCTCATCTTCATACACTATATTGCCAAAAGTATTTGCTCACCTGCCTTGACTCACATATGAG
>NW_015151234.1:261235-262336 GCF_000732505.1 Cyprinodon variegatus | reverse complement strand
TAGTTAAAAGCCTTCAGCTGATCCAAAATGCTGCAGCCAGAGTTCTGATGAAAATTAAAAATAGAGATCATATCTCTCCTATCCTGACTTGTCTTCATTGGCTTTCTGTTAAATCCAGAATAGAATTTAAAATCCTCCTTCTCACATATAAAACCTTAAATGGCCAAGCTCCATCTTATATCAGAGATATGATTGTTCCTTATGTTCCTAACAGAGCACTTCGCTCTCAATCTGCAGGTTTACTGGTTCCTAGAATTTCTAAAAATAGAATGGGAGGCAGATATTTTAGTTATCAGGCTCCTCTCCTTTGGAACCAACTACCAGTTTTGGTCCGTGAGGCAGACACCCTGTCTGCTTTTAAGACTAGGCTTAAAACTTTCCTTTTTGATAAAGCTTATAGTTAGAGTAGCTCAGGTTATCCTGGGCTATCTCTATAGTTATTCTGCTATAGGTTTAGAGTTCTGGAGGACATAGGGACCCCCATTTCATCATTCTGCTTCATTTTATCTCTATTCTCCCAATCTGCAGAATCTGTTAGTTCAATCTCTAACGTTATGCTCTCTCTGCTTTTATTTATAGTAGGTTTGCCTTGTTTGTTAATGTTTGGCTGTGACGCCATCCTGGAGAGAAATATCAGCTGTGCTGCTGGTATCAACACCCTTGTTTATAGATGCTGGAGATCGGCCTGTTTTCCAGTGTAGTCCTGTTTCTCTGACCGTGACTGGCTGGATGTGCTCTCCTTATCCTCTGACAGGGGAGTCGGCTCGGAGCTCGTCTGCCTGGCTGTGTGTTTCCTGGATGGGGCCGCCTTTTACAGCTGATTTTTGTATCTCTGCTTCTGTCTCCTTGAACCAGTCGGTCTCTCCACTGTCGCTACAAGCATGCTTAGTGTGAGGGATTGTATTTGAATCAATGAGTTAATGCAATCAACTGGTTTTCCTTAGATAGAAAACTTTTAATCAATTTGACTGTATGATCTGGTTGAACTGTAAAGTGCCTTGAGATGACATGTGCTGTGAATTGGCGCTATATAAATAAACTGAATTGAATTGAATAAGATATGTAAATCAAAGTTATCAAGAAGAGTAACAAACCCCAGCA
>NW_015151234.1:258195-259680 GCF_000732505.1 Cyprinodon variegatus | reverse complement strand
ATCCTCCAGGTACCAACAGACACTGATGGCGTTCTCAACTAGTGCATTTATTGAATCCCGCTTATTATAGACTCAAAACAAAGTGAAAATAAAAAATACAGACAACAATTAGCTTCATAAAAGTGAAGACTCATAAAAAATAAAAATACTTATACAAAATAGAACCAGGCAAACTACCTCGTTATTATTGTATAAGAAAAAGTTTTTTTTCAGTTAGTATTTAATACAGAAGCAAAATAAATCATTAAAATATATGTTAATTAACACATCTCTTTGAAACAAGAGAAAACTGATGCTTTTAAGGAAATGGCCACTTATGAATCAATTGTTAGTCGATTGATAAGATCAGTCAATTATAGAGTAATTCATGATCCGATAACTGCCTTGCTCTCTAATCTCTAATAGGTACAGAATACAGTATGAGCACTTGCCTCATTGGGTTGGTTCTTTTTTGCTGTCAAAACAGACAGCAGCAAATATTATTAATTCAATTTGTCTAGTTTCTAATACCTAAGATTCTTTTCCTAATATTTCATCCTGGCCTGTTAAACACTAAGTGTGTACAGAGCCTCCCCTCACCTCAGTGGGGAGGTCCAAGATGTCACCTCACCTCAGAGCTACCCTTTCTGCAGTTCATATCTATAGTCATGTTAAAGTCATCAGTTCCAGGACACTTAGAATTGATGCAGTGTAAACTTAAAAGCTTGATTTTATTTCAGATGTGGATACTGTTGCTCTTCCAACTGTTAAAAAATTCCACTGAATCACTTCTATAAATATGTGCTTTATCGACATCGTTCTGTCAAAAATATAGTTCATCATTATATCTGTAATTTTTTTTTACCACTGCCACACTCACATTTACTGAAAATAAAACCACAAGAACTTTCTTATCCATCCTAAACAGAATTTGGTAAAAACATTTTTTTTTGTGGCAGTCATTGAAATCTCCACCACACAACACAATAAAGTGTTATAGCGGCTGCCATGGTACACATTGATTCGGGTTGCGCCTTAACTTTCATTTTAACAAAAGGACCATGATAAAGTGTGTTTCTCCGAAGCTCCAGGTAATAAACCACACAATGTCACCTTATTAAAGCACATGACCCTATTGTCATAAAAAGGAATAAGCCATATGAAAGCATATAATTTGAAATGCATTAATTCTCTTTTTCCAAAACGAGACAGGACATTTCAATGAAAGAGAAAAATTGTGAGTGTTGCTAAATTTATTTTACATGATTTAGCCACATTTAGTTGAGGACATTGATAATGAAACTAAGTACATAAAATGTTGACTGCCTGACTCAATTATATAATGTGTTATAAAATTATACCAACCTATTAACCTTTTTTTTTCTCCAAATGGTAGTTAGAACACACTCATAAAAGTGAAATGGACACCTATTGAAGAATTATTGCTGCTGAATGAGAAACAGGTCAACTTAGGAACAAAGGTGATGCACTGATAGCACTTTAACG
>NW_015151234.1:253827-255900 GCF_000732505.1 Cyprinodon variegatus | reverse complement strand
CCTACATAAATATATGTAAAAGGAAATTAATAGGAGATAGATTTTTTTTCCCACCACACAGTCTAATGGGAACTTTCTTAAAAGGCTGTTTTAAAATGTTCAAGTAGAAAATTGTAGTAGCTGCAGTTATTTTAAGATTAAGTATTTTTTATTGAGAACAATCATCTATCAGATCTATCTTTGAAAGAGAAAAAGATTTTATACTACAATGAAAAGCTAACAACATCTAAAGCAATGCATTGAAATGAAGCTACTTATAACAAGATTTGATTTACCTTTGGGATAATAAAGCATTTTTGAATTGAATTGATAGCATGTTTAGACTTAACAAACTATTTTTAAAATGTAAATGATCTCTTGCACAAACTCATCAAACTGCATAAAATGTTGAACACTAATTTATTTTAGTGCTCCCCACCACAACTTAGAACTGATGAAGCCTCTTGCATTAGATTTTTAGTCGCTCCTTGTAGCCCCCAGCACATTTTTTCTGGGTGCCACTGCTCTAAAACACAAACACAGTAGGAATAAAATGATTAATCTCTTTATTGGTCTTCATAGCAGTAGTTACCTTGGAAACAGCTTATCTTTATTGAACTGCCCTATCTAGGCGGATTTACCAATTAAACCTGATAGATCTTAGGTCATCAACTCAGAAGCACTGAAGGTGCCATGCCTTCTCTTTACGTAACTGAGAAAACTAGTTCATTTCCTAAAATGCTTGAACCAGCTCAATATCCTACTAAGGATTGTTCAATTCCATTGCAGTTAAATTCAGCTTATTAATAACGCTCCAATTGACAGCACATGTCATCTCAAGGCACCTTTAAAAGACCATACGGTCAATTTGGTTGAAAATTTTGTCAAGGAGAATCAGCTGATTGAATCAAGTCATTGACTTTGAAGACACGTAAGCAAAATATCTTGGTCTCTTACCTGTTGCCTGATGCAGGAGTTCTCATTCTCTTCACATTCTCATTCTCTTCTTTTATTGCATTTAGGTCTGTCAGAGATGAAACACTATTGCTATCTGAAAAGGATTTGTGGACAAATATACAAAGATACATTATATTGCCAGAAGTATTTGCTCATTCATCCAAATGATTGAAATCTGCAGTTCCAATTACTTCCATGGCCACAGGTGTATAAAATTAGGCACGTAGGCAAGCTCACTGTTTTTTACAAGCGTTTGTGAAAGAATGGGTTGCTCTCAGGAGCTTAGTGAATACCTGCATGGACCTTTGATAGGGGGCCACCAATTTGTGAACACTTTTCCAATTTGTGCAACAAATTCAGTTGAGGACTTTCCTCACTTCTAAATATTCCACGGTAAACTGTCAGCTTTCTCATTAGAAAATGGAAGTGTTTGGGAATGACAAAACTTAGCTATGAAGTGGTTTGCCACGTAAACTGACAAAGCAAGGTTATCGGATGCTGAAGGGAATAGTCTGAAGAGGTCATCAACTTTTTTCAGAATCAATCAATATAAAACTTCAAACTAAATGTGGCTTTCAGATTGGCTCTGGAACAGCACACAGAGAGCTTTGTGGAATGGGTTTACATAGTCAAGCAGCTGTATCACCAAGTGCAAAGCAAAGCATCAGATGCAGAGGTGTAAAGCAAACTGCCACTGGACTCCAGAGTAGTAGAGACGAATTATCTGAGCGACAAATTGCACTTCTTCATATAGGAACCCCATGGATGACTCTAGGTTTGGTGGTTGCCAGGAGAACGGCACTTGTCTTACTGACTATGCTAAATGTAAAGTTTGGTGGAGGGGGGATTATGATGTGGAGTTGCTGATCAGGGGCTGGGCTTGCACAAATTACTTGCAAACTTTTTTAATATTTTCTGAGGCATTTCCTAATTTGTATATATTTTTAATTCAAAGATTATATAATTTTTATAAAATACCTGTAAAATGGTTACAGTCACAGAAACAAAAAAATGTCAAATTATTAAACTATTGTTTAACTATTATTTAACTAGATGAATAATCATTTTTATCTATTTTTATTGTATATTTTTATTTTGTAGTCAGGAGTTTCTAACTCCTTCCTTTTTATACTGTTT
>NW_015151234.1:250112-251793 GCF_000732505.1 Cyprinodon variegatus | reverse complement strand
ATAAAGTGTTACAGTGGTACACATTGATTGAGATTACACCTCTCATTTTTAACGAAATTACCATGATAAAGTGTGTTTCTCCAAAGCTCCAGGTAATAAACCAGACACTGCCACCTTATTTAAAACACATGACCTTATTGTCATAAAAAGGAATAAGCCATATGAAAGCATATAATTAAGAATAGCTAAAAAACAAACCACTGGACTTTGTTTTCAAAGTTTGAAGAGATTACAAAAATTTCTTCAAACATGGAAAACAGTAATCATTTCATTTCATATTTGCAAAGAGAGAACAAGACATGATACAGCTCTTATTGCGTGGAAATAAGCCCTTTTAAGATCTGGCCAGAGTTTGTCTTCCATAATTACAGTGATGGAAATGCTGAAGGTTGTGTCAGACACCTTTCTACCCAAAGCAAAAACCAAAATAGAAAAAGAAAGAATCTATGTTTTAACAATTACCTCATATTATGGCCACACTCCCTGATTGTAATGACACCAGAGAGTGGGAAGTTTCAAAAAATTTCTTTACTAACACGGAACGGAACAGAAGTGAGCTGCTGTGGATCTGCAGATCTGCAGCGGCTGTGGGGGAGGCGGGGCAACACAGGCACTCTGGATTGGGAGAAACACAGGTAAGTGACCACGATAATCTGAGGGAAGATGATTATCAATGTGAGTCACTTACCTGGTTTAACAGTTCAGTCCATCCTCTCAGAACAAGGCAGGATCCAGCCAGGTTATCGGATGCTGAAGGGAATAGTGTAAAAAAGGTAATCAGCTTTTTTCCAGAATCAATCAATATAAAACTTCAGACTAAATGTGGCCTTCAGATTGCCTCTGGAACAGCACACAGAGAGCTTTGTGGAATGGTTTTACATGGTCAAGCAGCTGCATCACCAAGTGCAAAGCAAAGCGCCACATGCATAAGTGTAAAGCAAACTGCCATTGGACTCCAGAGTAGTAGATACGCATACTCTGAGGGACAAATTACACTTCTCCATATAGGAATCCAATGGATGACTGGATTTGGTGGTTGCCAGGAGAACAGCACTTTTCTTACTGACTGTGCTCAATGTAATGTTTGGTGGAGGCGGATTGAGGTGTGGAGTTGTTCACGGGCTGGGCTTGGCCCCTCAGTTACAGTGAAAGGAACTCTGAAAGCTTCAGCATACTAAGACATTTTGGACCTCCCCACTCCAGCAAGTTCCATAAAGACTTGAATGGAGTGGGAGATTTAAGTGTAGGGTGAATGAACATGACTGGCCTGCACAGAGTCCTGACCTTAACCTGATAAAAACCTTTGGGATAAATTAGAGTTGAGAAGGAAAGCCAGGCCTTCTCATCAAACAACAGTGTCTGACCTAACAAATGTTCTTCTGAAAGAATGGTCAGAAATTCCTATAAACACACATCTTAAGCTTGAGGAAACCATTCCAGAAGAGTTGAAGTTGTTCAAGCTGCAAAGGGTGAACTGACATCATATTGAGCTCCTTGGATCAGGAACGGGACCTCACTGAATTTTATTATGGGAGTAAAGGCAAGGTGAGTGAACTTTTGGCAATATAGTGTATTATAAAAAATCATGACGTGTTTTAAATAGCGTGGAGCTCATGTGACGGACTGACAAAATCTATGCCAAATTATCATACTAGATTGCACAGATTACTTGCAAATTTTC
>NW_015151234.1:241012-248052 GCF_000732505.1 Cyprinodon variegatus | reverse complement strand
CCAAGAGATCGTTTGAGCTTCACACTGAACAAGGGAATCATCTCCACAACGACCCGTTCAAGTACCACAAGAAATCTAAGTGGAAGTCAGTTTCTCCGTTCACATACAAACAACCGCATCCTGGGTAAACCCTGTCCGCCCTCCATCGATAGAGACAAACACTGGAACACCCCCACACCGACTGGAGTCAAAGAGCCAACCACTTTTCTGGAAATGTGAGTCAGCAATCTATTTCTCATCTTCAAGTTCAAGAATCAAATTTCCCACCGAGCCTGAACTAACTGCAGTGTGTTCCCCTCACCTTTCAGCTCCAGTTGAGCAGAGTTCAGAGCAACACTGGATTCTTCACAATCTCCTAAATAAACCTGTTAAACTTTTTACCTGGTCTCTCTGTATTGGTTTACTGCTTTTGGGTCTGATCATAGTTAAAATCATGACACAGCCAAAATAAACAACAAAAAACCCCAATACATTAGAGGTTGAAAGGTAAGCAGCTTATCTTGCTAAATATTACAGTCAACAAATTCTTGTGAGCAGAAAGTTAAGTTTCCCCCTTCCGCCCATGGTAGCTGTACTGATCTGAAAGGAGATTAGTCATAAGTTTGGCAACATGTTCCACAATGCAGCTGCAGGATCTTTCCTTCAAATGACAGCCAGGAGATTTAACTTAAAAGGTCTCATAAAGAAAAACAACAGACAAATATCAACCTACAAATACTGCAGCTGACTGAAGGGGAGGGGGAAGTCATTTGAAGAGAAAGGCTACATTATCAGCAAATTATACATACCCATTTTTTTCAATGAAAAGCTCTGGATTCCAGGTTGCTGTTAAGAGCTTCTAATTCCACTGGTGCTGAAACTGCAGAGCGAGATCCTCCACTGACTCAAACTTGTTCACAGAATAAGGTGAAGTGGAAGTCACTTTAGCTTAGATGGCTCATAGGACACTACTGCTTTCAATAACCATAGCCTCGATGGTCTCGAAGGAGCCTTATAGGTCTGTGTATCTTTTGGTCATTGGATTTTCGTTTCAGGTTTCAGATTTTCGTTTCAGAATAAAAAACAAAACAAAAAGAAATGGTAAGTTGATTTTTGTTGTAAAATACAAATAAGAAAATTGATTCTATTTTTCACTGTCAAAAAGGGAAAAGTGAAATTTGAAAAATGATGACTTCATTTTCCATTTCGGGAAACACACACAAAAAAATGCTTTTGAACAGAAACAAAAAAAGGGTAAATTTTCATCATTTGTTCATATTTGAAGAGCAGATGTTGTTACTTATTTGTGGCAAAAGCATCAATGAAGTAAGAGCTGCTTCATGAAAAACTGAATATAAGACATTTTTGATGTGCAACTAACAGAACACAATTTGTGTATTTGTATTCAAAAATTTGAAGAATAGTGGAAGATAAAAAAAAAAAAACTACAATTACAAAACACCAAAGTTACAATGCACAAAAAGTTTTGAAAGAACAGTTCAGGACCATTTGAAGCAAAACTGAGAATGTAATAGGTTTCTGATGTGCAAATTGCAGAACAGAATTTGTGTATTTGTAGGCCTACTTAAAATTTTAACAGGTGTAAAAGAAATTTGTGAACCTTAATTCTTTTTTTACTTCTACAAATACAAAACTTAAAATGTAACTCTCTGCAACTTAATTTTCACACTTACAATGCACAAATAGTTCTGAAACAAAATAACCTTCATATTTTTTTCTTCTTGATTTCATACAGAAATGTAATTTTATGATTAATCCAAAAGAAAACTAGAAACATTACAATATTTTTTCAAACCTTGCTAAAATTGCTTCAAGGGTCAAAAAATTTGCGAAAAAGGAACAGATTTGAGAATAAATGATGCAACAACCATTCTTAGAGCAGAAAAAGCAGTAGCACCAACAAGAGCAGCAACAAGGGGCTTGCATTACTGGCACCATGGCAATAGTTACGCTGGTAGCAGATATACTCTCCATATGACTCTATCAGCTGCTTTACAACTTAGCTTGATTGATCAGCAGGTAAGCAAAATAATCTGGAGACACAGCCCAATTGTATCCAGGTGTATCCAACCTCAGTCAAATAAAAACAGTAGATTGGTAATAAATACATAAAAAACAAATTTCTAATGAGGATGCAAAAACATTTTGCGTCTTACATGTTTGATTGTGCCGTAAGTTTTCATTCCCTTTACATTAAAGTGTTTTAGTGCAACTTTCCCGATCACAGAAGAAGCAGTTTTTGCCATTGTTAGGTGTTGATTTTCAAGATTCAAGGATACATATTTTAGTGGACAAAATTTGAATTACAAAATACTTTGTACAGCTTTATTTTTACTTGCATTTGACATCGAATTGATTCTCTAATGATTATATACTCAAAAAACCTAGCAGCATTAGAATGTTTAATATAACTAACTAATATAATACCCAATCAGGATATATTTTTTGTTGCAGAGGTCTGTAGTGGAGCATGTGATTACTGCTTGCCTTGAAGTTCCATTGTTAATGGAAAACTCAACACGATGGTCAAGGTGACCGCAACCTTTGATCTTGTGTTCATGAGCCGTACTACCGCCTATGAACAATAAACATGATGAAGCGATACCAAATAAAAGACCAATTAAACTAGAAACTAAACGGACACATACCTGAAATTAATTGTATAATCCCTGCTGCACACTGTTCACCTTGTTCAGAATATGTAACTGTTTGCTCTGTGCAAGTCCCAGATTTGTCCAGTACACATTGATGATAGGTCAGAGAATCAGCTGAATGAGGCAAATTACAAAACTTTAATTGTCACTTAGGCAGGACATAAAGGGAGCTACTACATTATTTATTAATGTTCACATACAATTTAACAAAAAGTCTGCCTTACTTCAGCACAATATGTTGTTAAAAAGCAAAGTCAAAGCTTTGCAACAAAGATATAGGTGAGCAAAGACAAGCAAATACCATTCATATCACACTAAGTAATGAAAAATCTGAATATTAAATACTTAAAATATAAATAACTTGCCTTTTGGGAGAAACACCACCGCAAGAACCAATGTAAAGAGGAACATTTTGCTGCTGGCACACAAGGAAATTCTTCTTTGCTCAGTAAAGAACATATATATATATATTAGGGCTGTCAAACGATTAAAATTTTTAATCTAATTAATCACAAGGTTTCTTGAATTAATTTCGANGCCAAAGAAAGTAAACATTCCATGAGTTATTTAAATTTGTCCTTCATGTAAAAAAACTGAACATAAATACAAAAATGATTTATTAAATAAAAAAAATATTATATGAGCCTGAGTTATTTCTAAGAGTTGAATACAATTATTTTAGAATTTAAAAGATGAATTCATGCTCCAGCTCTGAAGCACACAATGAACAATTTATAATGTCACACATCCATCAAAGTCAGTTTCCTCCTTTTTTAGAAGTGGGCTAGCAGGACTGCAAAGGAATATAAAACTAACAAAAATATAGCATTGGTCAGATAGATACACAATTCAGCATTACTTCTGTTTTTAACCAGAAATGTAAGAGAAAACACATGTGCAGTTGTTTGTTTTTTTAGACGGTCAGTCTAAGCTTAATCAAACTTATTGGCCCCTTTTTCTGCAAAAATAGATTTCACACTTACAATCTTACCCAATAATTAATAGGTAATTAATTGGGTCAGGGTTATGCATAAAAAGTTTGTATTCTGAATGTGACCGGAGTTTTTCTTTAACAGTTGCAGAACTGGAAAACGCTGAAATGGAGTTCTGTCAAAAGCAAAGCTACATGGATGGGATTCTAACTTTACAGAAGGATCAAACGGTTAAGTCACATTTTAGAACTTCATCTCATGTTGGATGGTGGTATTTCAAGAGTTGGAGGAAGGTTAGAGAAATCTGCATTACCATCTGATGTGAAACACCCAGTAATACTGTATCGGACCCATCATGCGTCCTTATTGATTTTCAGACACATTCATAAACTAACAGGTCACAGTGGCATAAACATAGTGCTATCCAAAGTGAGAGAAAAGCTCTGGATTCCAAAAACAGATGCAGCTCTTAGAAAGATATTGTCAAAATGTGTTCATTGTAAAAAGTTGTCAGGTAAGCCCTGTGAACAGAGAATAGCAAACTTGCCGCAGGACAGACTTGAAATGGACAATCCCCCTTTTACGAATGTAGGGGTAGATTATTTTGGTCCTTTCCAAGTTAAGTGTGGAACAAGTGGTGTAAAAAGGTATGGCTTTTTGTTTACATGCCTTACTATAAGAGCAATTCACTTAAAAGGGGACCATTCACTTGAAACAGACTCTTGCATTAATGCATTAAGAAGATTTGTGGCTAGGAGAGGTCAAGTTTCTATAATGAGGTCAGATAATGGCACTAACTATGTAGGTGCTGATTAAGAAATGTGTGAAGCAATTGAAGGTTGGAATAAGGTAAAAATTGCCATGTCACTTTTACAAGAAGGTGTTACAGGGATTATTAATCCCCCAGTTGGGTCTCATTCTGGTGGGATCTGGGAAAGGCAGATAAGTTCTGTTAGAAGAAGCCTTACTCAGTTACTAAACCAGCAAATTCTAGATGACGAGCGACTTCACACTTTGTTTTGTGAAGTGGAGTCTATTGTAAAAGGTAGACATATAACAAGAGTTATTAAAGACATAGAGGCATTAATACCAAATCATTTGCTTATTATGAAAAGACAACATGGACACCTCCTGGATTGTTTCAAAGGGAGGACTTGTATGTAAAAAGACAATGGCATCAAGTTCAGTACTTGTCATATATTTTTTGGAAAGATGGACCAAAGAATATCTTCCACTACTACAAGAGAGACAAAAGCGGCTAACCGACAAAAGAAACTTGAAACCTGGTGATGTTGTGCTTATTGTGGATGACAGTGCATTAAAAGCTTCATGGTTAATGGGAAAGGTCGAAAGCTCAATATGTGACTCCAATGGTCATGTACTGTAAGAAGAGTTTGTGTGACGACCAAAAGCAGTATTTTGGGAAGACCCATTGAAAGACCTGTAGTACACACAGAGTGTATACAAAACGAAATTGTGTTTTTCTCAGCTTAACGAACATTTGAATTCCTTAAAGTGCAACAGTGTTCAAAGCTGTAAAACTGCTTTAAAAAAAAAAAGTTGTATTAATGATGGTGTCAAAATGTCACTTATGTAGTTTTTGGTGATTGTTATGCTTTCTCAGTAACAACTAGGGGCCAGAATGTAAACGCCATTTTGTATTGTATTGTATTGTCTTAACTGATTTATGTTATGTATCAATGTGATATGTTTTTTTGCTTTGTATTAAGCAAACATGTGAGAACAAGTACATTTGTTGGCATTTTTGCAGATTTGGATTATTTCTGTAAAGAAACTGTTGTAATATGGATTTTGGCTGTAGAGGGCGCTGTGGTTTTGTATTGACCATGAAGAAGAAATTGTACTTGTATTGTGGAAATAATGATGGCTGGTGGAGCAACATGGCAGTTTTAAGATGATGCGACCGTGCTGCGAGTGAAAAGGTTGTTACACGCGTAAAACAGGCTCTGTTTCAGTCATTTAAAGGGAGAGGTTAAATAAGAAATGAAGAAACAATGAAATTTAAGATAAACCTAAGGTGACCAGATTTCTGCAATCTTATCTGTGGACATTTCCTGCTCATACATAAAAGTAAATACACTTTATGAAAATTAAAATATGAAACAGGGACAGTGATGTTTCTTTCTTTCTTTCTTTCTTTCTTTTTTTTTTTTACATATTAACATTTAAACAAAAATCTGCATTCTATGTCTGCTTGGGTCATCCTTGTTTAATTTTCTACATCTGTTTGGTGAGCTGAAAGTGTGAAGTGAGCCAAATGTGCAAATAAGTAAAAAAAATCAGCCAGAGGACAAAAGCATACTCATGGCACTGTATTTTAGTCCAGACACCTTGTCAATTACTAGTCATGCCCATTACATCCCCTTTTGTTTTTAGTGTGAATATTGTTTTCTTTCACAGAGACAGTCATTGCAACCCATTGATTAATTCTTCCTATTCCTGATGTACCTGTCTGCTGATTACACGGAGCTGGACTTAGCGAACAGATTCCTCATCTCCACTGTAAGTCGCATTATCTGTTCCTGGACCAACTTCCTGTAGACCCTCCTGGGCTCAGCGTCCATCTGGATGGAGGCTGAGGATGTGAAAGCTCACCTTCCTGATGACTTCAAGGACTTTTCTGACACGCAGATAATAGTGGACTGTACAGAGCTAAAATGCCAAACTCTATCCTCTCCGGTCATTCAAAGTAAGATGTACTCATCCTACAAATCTCATTGCACAATGAAAGCCCTTATTGGGATAGCCCCCCCATGGCCCTATCACTTTCATCTCTTCTCTCTATGAGGGATCAATTAGTGATAAAGAGGTCTTTAGAAAAATCAGGGTTAAGTGACCGTCTGACAGAGGATGTGACCATTACGGTCAATAAAGGCTTTCTAATTAATGACTTGGTGAAATGCAAGGTGTACTGTCCACCTTTTCTCAAAAAGTCTTTTCAGATGTCAGCACAGAGCATCTTCAAAACACAAAAAAATAGCCAGTCTAAGAGTTCACGTTGAGCGCGTTATCCGATGGGTTAAAGAAAATAAGCGTTTTGAGCCAGTTTTAGCTCTGTCCATTGTAGGCAGCATTAATGAAATGTTTGCAGTGGCTTACCTGCTTAGCAACTATCTAAACAAAGACCTTGTCAAGAGATGGGCTAAGTAATGCTGACAAATTTCCTACATAGTTATAGAGAAAAATCAACAGCAGTTTTTTATTTTATTTTTTTTATTAAGAGATGTTACAAAATGATTGAAAACTGTACAATGATTCCATATTGTGTTCATGAAATTGAAGAAGATGTTTTGATTTAATTTCATACAAATTCTGAAATATTTAATATTCACTGACTGTACAATAAAACATCAAAATGATTATTTGCCAATCAGCTGTGCTCGTCTCATTGAGAGATACTTAGGCATGTAGATGCTAAAGAAGAAATGATCAC
>NW_015151234.1:239050-241002 GCF_000732505.1 Cyprinodon variegatus | reverse complement strand
TTTGCTTTACTAAATGGAGAAAGGTCCATGCACAAAGTATAAGGACTTATGGAAGACAGTCTTTTCTTCATACTCAATCCCATGGCAGCTCCAAAACATATATTTGTTCTTTTCTGTAAATCTTTGTGTCATTTGGACTGTAGATGTGCAACTAAAATTCTATAGATTTTTACAATATCTTTGTTGGTTGCCAAAAATGAGCAGCTTATTCATACATTCAAGAAGAAGAAAAAGAACTACCATCAGTTCATTCATTTTCCGTCACGCTTTATCCCAGTTTGGGTTGTGAGTGGTGCTGGTTTTAAGCTCCAGCTGTCAATGGGCAAGAGGTAGGGTACACCATGAACAGGTCGCCAGCCTATCACAGAGAAAAAGAAGTCAAGAAGAAAAGTCAAGAAAAAGTCATTTGTATGCAATGATCAATTGAACAGATATTACTTAAATAAAGGAGTCAGAAAACAAACTAATTAGTAAAATGGTTAACTCGTGAGTGGAAAAGACAAAATCAAATAATTTTGATTGAAAATCCATTTTCCAACACGCTTTCTCCCAGCTGGGGTCGCGAGGGGTGCTTGTGCCTATATACAGTGGCAGTAATGCAATTTACCTCCCATGTGTTTAATAACGTGCGTCTTTATGTAAATAACAATTCAAACACATATGACAGTAATTTAAGTCAATACAAAAGAAACTTTTGCCTAAACTTTAATTATGTCTTTTCCCATCTATTACTAGCCTAATAAAAAACATGTATAGCACAACGAGTTTTCTCTGTGGTATACAAAAAACGTGGCTAAAGAAAAAAAGGAAAAGAAAAAGAAATACCCCAAAATCTTAGCACATGACTATGTTTATGTTAGTAATCCAGTTTGTGTGGGTTGTGTTTTTTGTTTTCCTCCACCACCAGGTGGCGCCTGTTTTCGTTGGCCTTCTCACACACCTGCGGATGGTTGCCTCATTACCGGAGGACTCTTAAGCTGCTGACTGCCACTACCTCGACGCCAGAGTGTTTGTCAGTTTTGGGCACTCTAGCCAAGCTGATTTTTGCTGAGTCAAACTGAGTTTTTGTCACCTGAATCTTAACCTTGTTGTTTTTTGTCTTTGCCTCTCAGCAGGAAGTCATCCTGCAAACTAGATGTTTTGGACCTTCTACCCCCTGGAAGGATTCTCTGAGCGTCAAACTGAGCTGAGGATTCAAACTGGAGGTTTGGATCTACTTTTCCCCAAGGATTGTTTGGGCTTCTCTCTGAGCAGGGGATTCATCTCCACAAGAAACCTTTCAAGTACTGCAGGAAATCTAAGTGGCAGTCAGCTCCTCCGTTTTCCTCAAGGAAACACCTCAACCTGGTTAAACCCTGTCCGCCCTCCAAGGAACAGGTCTTTTACTGGAACAACCCACACCGACTGGATTCAACGAAAGACACCTTTTTTGGAAATGTGAGTCCTGTTGCCTTTATTCCCTTTTTCAAATCAAAGACACAAATTTCCCACTGAGCCTGAACTAACCGAAGAATCTTCCTCCTCACTTTTCAGTCCCGGTTCGTCAGTGTTCAGAGCAGCACTGGACTCTTCACTGCCAACTCACAATAAACCTGTTAAACCTTCCCCTGGTCTCTTTGTTTGGTTTTCTGCATGTGGGTCAGATCTTTGCATAAAATCATGAAAGTTTAAAATCTTATCTAATGAATATGTTGTTTAGTAACCAGCACCATGCTCTTTATATCCCAGTTGCATTTTTTTGTCATACATTTTTACCTTGCTGTATTTATTCATTAACTCTATTTTTGTCTCTTTGTAACACATTAGGGCTGCTTAGTGGTGCAGTGGGTAGCACTGCTGCCCTGCAGCATGAAGGTTCTGGATTCGATTAGGGCTGCAACTAACGATTATTTTGAAAATCAATGAATCGGCCGATTATTTTTTCGATTAATCGATAAATCGGACTCAAAATA
>NW_015151234.1:219302-237708 GCF_000732505.1 Cyprinodon variegatus | reverse complement strand
TAAATTCGTTGCCAACGCTTTTAAAAGTCGATTTTTATCGATTTTATCGATTCGTTGTTGCAGCCCTAGATTCGATTCCCGGCCCGGGGTCTTTCTGCATAGAGTTTGTATGTTCTCCCTGAGCATGCATTGGTTCTTTCCGGGTACTCTGGCTTTCACCCACAGTCCAAAAACATGACTGTTAGGTTAATCGGCTTCTCTAAATTCCCTTAGGGGAGATTGTGTGTGTGAATAGTTGTTTGTGTTGCCCTGCGAAAGACTGGCGGTCTGTCCAGGGTGTACCCTGCATCTCGCTCGTAGACAGCTGGAGATAACCAATGGCATCCCTCGCAACCCCAGCTGGGATGAAAAATAACAGAAAATGGATGGATGGAATTAACACATTTTCACCCAAACAAATTCCTGGTATGAAAAATACTTGCCAATAAAGCATTTCTGATTCTGAAGGTTGAAGGTGAAGTTTTTATAAGGTACATTTACATTTAATCATCAAAAAGAATTTTACAACCACATTTAAGATATTCATACCTAAAAAGGAATGTTTTGTTCTTGTTTTATTGTGGTGTACAAAATATGCTTGCTTCGACTCTCTCTGCCTTGCATGAGCAACACAGAAAGGACTCCGCTCACACAGGCTTGTTAAACCTAAGGAGGATTTTATTTCAGCATACTGTACCTATACCAAAATGTTACAGATGAGCCTGGAGAGAAATGAAACTGACAGACATTTTTCTCTGCTGATCTCTGGACACAGAGGCACAGACTATACATATATGACACTATTTTAATAACATTTTCTCTAAGCTTGAGTCTCTGGTTTAGACACATGCTCCAAACAAGACATGGGCCTCTTAGAATCACCAAATATTCTCCGCATTGAATGATAACAATTTATCTAATTCAAATATTGAACACCAGCTGCTCTAACATTGTTATTCTTTGCAATGAGAAGTCAAACTACTTTTTTGGGGGAAAAATGGCGAAGCAGCTTATTAGCTTATTCTGTTCCTTATGACGAGAACAGAATGATAAACATGTTATATGTTTATACAATCACAAGTACAGAGCAACGAAATTAACTCTCTGCATGTAACCCATCCCCTTGGTGAGCAGTGGGCTGCCATTGTGCAGCACCCGTGGAGCGGTGTGGGGTTTAGGGTCTTTTTGCTCAGGGACCCAGAGTGCAGGCTGCGGGAGACGGGTTCAAACTCTCAACCTGTGGATTACAAGCGCAATGCCCTAACCACCAGGCTGGCAGTCCTCTAAAATGTTAAAATGTTGGAGTTTGAGTTGGAGTTCAACAAAAAAAATTTTGCTGCTGCAAAATTGCACATTATACTGTTAATTCACTGATTGTGTCACTGCCATTTATTTGTGCGTTTAACTTTAATGGAGAGAGCTGCCTCTGTTACAGCCCAGAGGACATGTCAGTAAATGTAGACAGTGATTTGATCTCTTAAGAGACTTTAGAACTACTTTAATGAAAAGAAGAAAATGTCCATTGTTTTCAGCACAAATTAAGGTCCCATTTTATACATGACTTGTGTTGTAAAGGGCCATTATCATTCAGTCCTTTCAAATAACTTATAATAAACATATAGACATCTAACATGCCTAGTGATTCCTTTTGTGTGGGTGTGTTTTTAAAATATGTATTCTGCAATGAGATAGTTATTTTTTTGCACATTAAAAGTCTGAGCAACTTGCACCAAACACTCTTACAGGATCAATGTTTGGAAATGGTTTCATTTTCCCCAACTTTGACTGTGAAAATTAGGCATTCTAAGGAAAAGGTTTCCAGAAGGAGGACATGTAAGAAGATCACCCAGAAAAGGCAGCTGTGCCTCTTGATAATATGCTGCGGTACACTAAGCTGTTCAGCACTTTGTGATGAGGTGAAAGCCTCTTACAGAACCAACTGCAATCTCCATGTGCACTTTTTCACCCGACACAGCAGTTCAAGTCAAATACACGAATCAGTTTGGTAGCAAAAACATAAACTTTTTGACTGCTTTAAGGTATTAAAGCAGATAGAAAGTGAGTGTTTGTGTAGTTTTACAACCTGCAAATAATTTCTCTCATACAACATCCTTTATCTTCCAGCACAATGATAAAAAAAAACAACTTCTCACATAAAGACAGGGAGAGTGTGGAGCTCTAAAAATAGGCGGATGTGTAGAATATTGATAGAAGGGTGTAGATTTTTCCAGTGGCACTCTGGAAGAGGCTTTGCATATTAATGAAGCTTTCTAAACTCGCTCTAAGGTGTGGTGCAGGCAAAGAAGAAAGACAATGGATTTCCCCTTTTTTTTTTTAAAGCGGTATTAACCCATTATGTATTTCTCTAATCGAAATGCATTTCTTCCCTGTAAATCATGCAATGTCACTTATTTGTTGTTGAAAAAGGAGGATTTAGTTTATTCTTTGTAACAACAAAAAAAGTACGACTTCATTGAATATAGACTCTACTGGGGAAAGCCCAGTCAGGAAACAGATACCAGGGAACCCTCCTTACATATAGATTTAAATGCTTGGTAGAACTTGTGATTAATTTTGGTGCAAAGCCATTTGGGGCTCTAAAAGGAAGAAGTAAGATTTTAAAATCAATACAGAATCTAATGAAGAGCCTGTGTGGAAGGCACAGGGAAATGTTTTTGTGTCTGTTAATCCTAGTAAGGAGACTAGCTGCAGCATTCGGAGCTATCTGAAGGTGACAGAGGAAGGCCTGGCTAATAGCTGATCAAGGAATTTGATAGAGAAAACGAGAGCAAGCAAAAGGTAGCATTGTCAGCAGCTCGGATGATGACCAGATTTTATTTTCCACTTGAGTAAGAAAAGCTAGCCTGAACAATATTTTCAAGGTTGGTATCAAACCAGAAGCTGTTAGAAATGAGCAATATGAATGAATGGATTGCTTCTGCTAGAAACTTAACGCTTTTCAATTTTAAATGATTTATTCAAAACGTGCCAAAAATTCAAAGCACCGAATAATGAATGGACCCTTTTTGAGTTTTTTTTTTTTTTTAACGTAGTGGTTCGGGAGCTTTGTTGCCATAGTAACCAGATAACTTGTTTTAGTTTAAATTAAGATGTGGATGCATTTTAATTACTTTGAGTACATCAACAAGTGTTGAAGTTTTTAACAGTCGCTTGACAGGAGCAAGCAAAAGTATTGATCAGGAAAAAAATCACAGATATCAGGTATTAATGAAAAAATGTGGTGCTTGTGAGAAAGTAAAATATAAGCATTATTTACAATGTTACTATGCTTGATTTGTTTGTGTTATAATATGTTAAAGAACTTTGGGATAAAAACAATTTCTGTAGCCAGAAAAAGAAATACTCATAGAAAGAAACAAGCCCTGTCTAATAAGTATAGTAATCATTTTATAATATTAAGTTTTATAGAATAGAATAGAATAGAATAGATTTACTTTATTTATCCCAAAGTAAATCTATTCTATCTATTCTGTATTATCTACAATAATTTACACATCATTTTTTTTTTATAATTAATGTTTTAATTCAGTAAAATCTTAAATGTTTCGATTATTAAACAAATACATTTTATTTTATTTTTTTATATATTTTTGCTTTGAGAAAATAGAATTTTTTGTCCCCCGAGTGCTTACAGCTTGACCATTTTGGCCCTTTATGCGCAAAGATTTGGACACCACTGCATTATGTCAGAGTGTTAGCAATAGTACGTCACTCTAGCTACACTCTTAAATTGCAGAGTTATAACTGATTGAGTACTTAAAGTAAGCTAGTTTCATTAGTGGAGATGTATTTATGAATAATATCTGCTGATGGAAAAAAGTGCCTCTTGGTTGCAGTTAGTAATGCTAGTTGCTGACATAAGACACTAAATACATAATAATTTTAGTTTTAAAGTATTGGTAAAACACAACGTAACAACTGCTACCTTATGCTGTGATAAAAAAAAAAAAAATCCCATTTGCTCCTCTTATAAACAATGACAATCTTTCCTTTTAGGTGAGTCCTGATTCTGCTGACTCATGGCTGATTATGGTGCAGGTAGTGCAGGTGTGGAAAATGTTGCAGAGCGAGCCAATCTGATTGGATGAAAAGTTATCAAAGAGAGATAAAGGTCAGGGAGTGAACTGAAGAAAGAAGAACTTTTCTCATGGGCACCGAGATAAAGGTGACTTCAACCTTTTGCTGTAACTTTAAACAGATCCAAATTATCCACAGACAGAACCGGGAAGGTAAGGCATGGTTATATTATGGAGGTATTTTCAACTTGTCACTCACCCCATTTATGTTAACGCATATGTTTAACATGTTTTCTGCACTATTAGGACTACAGAAACAAAAAAAAGTGTGTGCATGACTTGCCATGCAAATATAAACTGGGAAAAATCCATTGTCTGCCTTTTGCCTTTCTCATCTGATGTAGCTGGGTAAACAAGAAATAATTAACAGCTTTTCACACTAATGGGTATTGATCATCTATAGGTAATGGCCTTACACACTTTGCTGTCGCCTTTTGTGCTATCTTGTTTAAGAAGCCTTTTGCCATGTTCAGCACTTTCCTCCCTAATAAATTTGTAGGAATCTTAAGAATCAGTTTCTTTCCATTAGTGTCCTCGGGAACTTAAGAGAAAACCAGAATGCCTTCGTTGAGAATTAATTTGGTGAAGACTGGTCAGGGCTGCATCAAAACTGCATGATTCCTTTTTCTATCACAAAAAAACTTGGCTGATTCACTGCAATATTTTTTTACTCAGTTAATAGCATAATCTACAGGCTTTCTCTTTCCCAGCAGAGCCAAGGACAGTGTGAAACACTATAATTGCACACCTCCCTCAGTGTAGACTTCTTTTAGCATCCACTGGATTTGACGCCCTTTTCTTCAGAGGAGTTGGAAAGTAGAGGATCATCCTGTCTCTGAAAAGCCTGCTGTGTTTTTGTTGGTTTTTTTTTGTCCTCGAGCAGCAAAACTGAGCTGAGGTAAACTGAATATTTGTTTGCCTCTGAATAAAACATGTCACTGTGTGCTGTCTAGATTTAGCTGACCTTGTCAGACTCATACGTTTTTGTTATACAATTACTCCAGGGTCAAGACTGTCCACTTTGGTTTCTTCTTCTTCTTGTTATTACTATTATTGGTCAGTGACGATTCCAAGGTTAGCAAGACCAAATAAATATTTTACAAAATTGTAATCATGTAGCAAGCATAGAACAGACTATTCACTACTTTTAATGTGCTTTAAAGACACAAATTAAAGCATGTTAATTGATTATGCTGCCAATGCACTTTTCTCTGCATTTGAAAAAAAATGTTAATTGCTAAAGATGTATATTTTTTTACAGTAGTATACCCAAGTGGACTAATGTAAAATTAAGTAAAAGACAAAAAGTGTAAAAGATAGCAGCCTCAGAAACAAAGTAAAGCAAACTCTATTTCAGAGATGGAAGGAGATTCACAAGTGATTGATTAAAGCTGGAACCAATCCCTAAAGGCACTGGACACTGGTGCATGCCATGTGCTAAATGAAGTAGTCGAGGCAATATTAGAAGCCTCTTACAAGTGTTAAGAGGAAAATATATGTTCCAAAGTCCCCTTTTCAGGAAAAGGCGAACATTTGATTTTAAAAATGGAAAGCCCCAAAATCCAACTATTTTATGACGCTCTGATAATTTTCCACATTCACTGATAATTACTTATTAGCTATGTGGTCCAAAAATCCGTACATCTCTCACCAGTTTATGGCACCTAGTTCATCCCAAATATTACACGCTTTATGGAAAATCTGATGCCAGCACTAACTCACACTGCCTAATTTAATGATCATGATGTCATTAAATTTGACCAGCAGCTTATCTGAACCAAAGGGAACTTGTTACTTATAAACATGAGAGACACCAGAACAACAATGCAGATGAGCTAAAGGTGACACTCTCTTGGTTTCAAAGGTCCATTACATCCATGATACGCTGCATTAATTTAATTTATGCTTAAGGAGACCCAAACCCTTAGAGAGTCCATAAACTGTGGAGCTTTAGGGCACGGTTATTCACACAAAGAGGAATAAACAGTTTAAACTATCACTCTGTATATAATATAATGACCAAGTTTCAGATTTTTAATTAAATTACTGAGATTAGAATAACTTTTTTCTTGCTGCAAAATAGTGCTGAGCTAAAGCTGAGAGCAACCAACCCAATTGTGATTGAATTATTACTTGAAATAAGGAAGCATTTGCAAGTGCTTTCTCTGCTCAGGATAGAAATGCTAAAAGTTATATAATATATATGTTATATAATAAAACTCCACACTGAAAGCTTTTTTTTAGGATCTACTGTCCAGAATTTCGGATGCTAAAATCTGTGTTACCCAAGTCATTCTATTTCCCAGACCTTTATCTTCTTATCTTGCTATTTGTATTAAAAAACAAACAAACAAACAGCAACAACAACAAAATATTTAAATATTATTAAAACGTCTCATCTCTGACAGAGTACTTTCATAATTTCTAAGCAAGGCTTTTTTTCACGCCTCAAACCTCAAATCGACTTTGCAATGAAATGACGATACAGTTACCCCTAATTTGCCAATGATTGCCTGCAGATAGATTCACTTACTATTAATGTGTTTCTCCCCAATATGAAAAAGCAGCAGCACTGTCAATATTTCAACACACCCATCCATCTGTATGCAGGTGCTGACTGAGCACATCGAGCTGGCTCTGTTCCATGTGTAATACAATTGGTATTGATCAGGAGCGCAGACAGACCAAGACAAATCGAGTACTGACTGGCCACCCTGAATATCAGATCGGTCATTTCAACACAGACACTAAACCGGATTGCGGCATGTGGACAGCTGGTGATAATGTTCTTCTGAACTATTAACAGTCCAACTAGTTAAAGGTCGTACCTACAACATTTCAAAACAATACATTTTTCAACAAATATACATCCACAGAATGTCTAAGATGTTGCAAAATTAAATATATTAAGTTTAAAGATAAGAACATAGGGAGTATATAAAATGTTTTAAAAAATGTATGGGTCCTCCACGATATTAATATTTACTTCTAGTTATGATGCAAACAATGACATTAAATCATTCTGCATGAATAGAAATATTAGGTTTAAGTCGCATGAATAGTATAATAACAATAATGTAACTTTATTGAGCTCACATTAGAGAAATTTACCTCTGCATTTAACCCATCCCCTTGGGAAGCAATGGCTGCCAATGTGAGGTGCCAAGCAGTGGAGCAGTGGGCAGTCTTTGGGAGTGGGGCTTGAACTCAGAACCTCAGCTTTATGCTGAGGTTCTGAGTTCCAAGCTTTATGCCCTCACCACTAGACCGCCAATCCCCTACTAAACTGAGTTCATCCTGTTTCTAGAACCTTCCCACTGAGCAATGATTGGTTGAAAAGACATTGAAAAGAGGACATTAATTAGATCAAAACAAAGAAAATGAAAGGTGAAAAGCCATAATTTTCAGGACATTGAAAAGGTATTAAACACTGGGATTTCAACATCCTTTCAGCATCTACCATTGGACTAAAATGGGACAAAATCAGACTGACCAAACACAGGCCAATGTTTACCAATTATTTCTGGACTGAATAAAGCGTATGACAGATCAACCAGATTTAGCCTAAAAATCAGCATCTTAATGATGTCTGATGTTTACAGGGTTGTAGCTTTTGGATATGACTGAAAAAAAGACATAAGCCCAAAGGTGAGATTTGTTCCAGCCCTTCGGTTGCCAACAAGACGCGGCGGGCACCAACTGGAGAGTCCCCGCAGGCTCTGAGGCAAGATATCAGAACCGCGCAGGTGTAGAAAGGCAGGATAATCCAGAGGGCAAAGCCAAAGCTGGTGTCGAAGACGTGCTTGGTAGTCAGAGCCAGAGGTCTGAAGAGGTACTGAATGAAATCCAGAAGGGAGTCAAGAAACAGTTCCAGGTTAATTTCATAGACAGGCAGAAATCCAGCAGGAGTCCGAAGACCGGTCAGGCCAACAGATCAGAATTGGGACAGGCAGGCTCAGAGGTCCAGAGGCAGAACAGGTCAGGATCAGGCAATCAGAAAACACAGGTATGCTAGAGAACCTAGGCAGGTGTTCAAGGAGCGTGAAGGGCACCTGGCTGGTGTCCTTGCAGACATTTTTAACACCTTGCTGAGCAAAGTCATAGTGCCAGCATGCTTTAAGTCTGCCTCCATCATTGCTTTCACAAAGAAGCTTCAAGTCGCCTCATTCAATGACTACCGGCCTGTTGCACTGACTCCCATCATGATGAAGTGTATCGAAAGGCTGGTAAAAGAACACCTCGTCTCCAGATCCTCCCAACATTCCACTTGTTCCAGTTTGACTACTGCAGAACCGCTCCGCTGAGGACACCATCTCCTCTGCTCTTCACCTGAGCCTGGCACACCTGGAGGAAAAGATCACCCAAATGCGGATGCTGTTCCTGGTCTTCAGTTCAGCTTTCAACACCATCATCCCACAGCATGTGATAGGAAAACTGAAACAACTGGGCTTTAGCACACTTCTTTGTAATTTGCTGCTAGACTTCCTCACCAATAGACCTCAGTCAGTCTGAGTCACACAGAACACCTCTGATTTTATCACCTTAAGCACAGGCTCCCCTCAGGGCTGCGTGCTGAGCTCCCTGTTGTTCACTATGATGACACGTCTGCGCCCCAATGTTCACCATGATCACCACGGTGGTGAGCCTCATCAGAGACGACAACGACCGGGACTACAGAGAGGAGGTGGAGCAGCTGGTGGGCTGGTGTAGAGACAACAGCCTGATCCTAAACATGGAGAAGATGAAGGAGATCATCGTTGACTTCAGGAAGAACCGGTCTAACCACGCTCCACCGCTCATCAACAGCTCAGTTGTAGAGGTTAGTAGCACCAAATTCCTCCAGGAATTTGGTGCTACTGATAAGAATCACAGACAACCTGACAGGAATCACAGACAACCTCACCTGGTCTATGAACAACACCTCACTGGTCAAAAGGGCATAGAAGCGCTTGTACTTCCTGTGGAGGATATGGAGAGCCCCCCTGCTCCCACCCATCCTCATGGCCTTCTGCAGATGCATCATAGAGAGCATTCTGATCAGCTGTCTCACTGTGTGGTGTATATGCTATAGCGCCTCAGACTGGAAGAACGTGAGAAAGTTAGTGAGGACAACAGAGACAATCATTGGGGCTCCTCTTCTCTCCATTAAGGACATTTCTCCCCAGCGCTGTGTGTCCCAATCCCGTAACATCATCAGTGACCTCTCACACCCCCACCATGGACTATTCTTCCTTCTGCCCTCTGGAACGAGGCTTTGCCGAATCCTCTGCAGGACCGGCAGGTTCTGCAACAGCTTTTTCCCCGCTGCTATCAGACTGTTAGACTGTGAACTCTAAATTGGACTCTGCATCACACTTTAAACATAATCTTGCACTACCAAGGTGGTTTTAAATAGGACACAACTCGATGTCCTACTACATTTTGCACCATATTTATTTTTCGCCGCACTGAACTTGCACCATTATTTTTTTATTTTCTTCTACACTGTTTACATTCTGATCACTGCTGCACTTTATAATGATAATGTTAATTTCGCTGTTGTAAGCTGCTCATTTCACTGCTGTAAGCTTTAAGCGACGTAATTTTGTTTTGCATACATTGTGTATACCAAATGACTATAAAGTTTGTCTAAGAACTCTCACCACACGCTCGAATAATCTGATGACTGGTCTGAAGGCTGGTTAAAAACAGGCTGAGGCACGTGGATCAAATGAGCGGTAATGAGAATTGGGCGGAGATAAGCAGGAAAGTGGAATGAGTAAACAGACCAGACATCAGCGCCAAGGTCATGTCAGCTATCACCATTAAAGTGTTTGGAATAGAATGAAGGCACAGGAGCAGCAGAGTTAATACCTAAATTGATAAAGAAAACAATATATGTAACCGAATGGTTTTAAAACACCAAGGCAGTGATACATAAACAGCAATACATCATTTATGAACATAAAACATAATTAAAGTGGAGGTGGTAAGATTCTGGATACAATCACTGAACTACAGAAAAAGAGTTATAAGATGACAGATCCAGAGCATCCCAGGAATGCTGTAATAATGTAATGATAACAATGTTGTGCTGTCTGACAGTAGCTTTGTTGTGGAGGGGAAATGACATAAAGACGACATAAAACAGCACTGAAGAAAAGAGAGACAATGGCTTTAGATGACACATTACATTTCATCAGGCTTTTAAAGCTCTCCTTGTGAGAGTCTATTATGCAGCTGTCGCTGGTAGATCTGCTGGAAGGGTTAGAGTAAGTTAACAGAACACAACTGTGAACAAATGATCATGTCCGACTTCTTTTTTGTGTCATATTTCTGAAAATGTGGAAATACTTACAAAAATCAGTAACCATGGACAACCTGTACATACACTTCCTGTCCATCAGTGCAGATCTCATTTGAGTAGACATTTAACATGCTGACATGGCTGCATGATTTATACAAAAATAAAGTGAAATATACAAGAACTGCACATCAAACGGCTTCTTTGTGTAGTAGAAACTACAAGCTGAGATATTATCTCAGCTAGTTCCAAACTGCTCTGATGTTTTAGGGTGAAGAGCTCAGCTGAGGCTACATATGTAAAGATGAATATTTAAACGCTTCTGCAGATCTTTACTACTTATCTGAGCCTGAGTTGCTTTTGATCTTCCTTTTTCTAGATTCTGCATCTTCACTTTCTGCCATTCTTCTTCCTCAGTCAGCGCTTTCCCCGTGTTTTCATCAAGCTCCTCTTCAGAGCATCATAAAGATGTTTCCATTTTGTCTTGCTCTAAACCAGCAGTTTCTCTCCTCGCAGTTGATGTACTTTATGCAGACTTGTTTAGAATGCTGTTTGTTCACAGCTTGGCTGTTTCAGGTATTTTTACATGTTAGGAATATTCAATTAGGAATATCTAGTGGACCAGTAATATTTATTTTACTTTTGCAGGTATCTATCTAGTGGGTAGCATCCAGAATTTACTCGAAACGAAGTCATTTAGAATGTTTTTAGAGCATAAACAGTAGTGTATAGGATTTCCTGAAAGCGCGCACCTGCGCGTTCATGACGCTACGGAAGCCGGCAGACCAAACTAGATGAAAGTGCGCATTCAGCGTCTGCTCTGCCAATAATGCAAGCGTAGAAGAAGAAATGTGCTGTTTACCTGTGCAAAGAAAGAAACAACGAAAGAAAAATGTCTGAGGACTTCAGTGTTGAGGAAGAGCATGAGTTCTTTGCTGAGCTGAATGCGCACTTTCGTCTGGGTTGGTCTGCCGCGGTTTCCGTAGCGCCGTGAACGCGCTTTCAGGAAATCCTATACACTACTGTTTATGCTCTAAAAACATTCTAAATGACTTCGTTTCAAGTAAATTCTGGATGCTACCCACTCAGGACACTTGGAATACATTGGACGAGCAGTATGGAGGAATATTGAAACGTTTTTTGTGGACTTTTATGGACCTTTCTGTCTCGGGCGCCATGGACCTCCATTATTTGAATGTCAGCAGACAGCAAGAAGCCTCCCAGATCTCCAGATGCATTTGAGATATCAAAAAAGTACTCCAGAGTGTTGTTCAGCATGGGGGTGAGTAGAAAATGAAGGCTAATCATGTTTCCAAACACAAAATCCCAGTACATTTCAAACAAAACAAGAAGCATTTCAAACCAAACAACAAACCTCAAACTCAGCGCTATTCCTGGATGGAAAGTGAAATGTCTTCAAACTTGGAAACAAAGTCCAGTGTATTGTTTTTAATTTTCCAAAATCTGCCCTGAATTAACCTGTCCATTGTTGTTCTGGCTGTTTGTTTAGAGTTACTGTAATTTTTTTTTCCCCAGGTGAAAACTGAACATTGGCCGTGGTCTCTTAAAAGTATTTTTGTTTTCAGGATTACCTTGTGTTTAGCTGCATCCATCTTTCTATAAACTCTGACCAGCTCTCCTATTCCTACTGGGGGAAAAAAAACATCCCAACAGCATGATGCAGCGACCAGTATGTTCCTCCTTAAGCATCTGCATGACTGCTAGAGGAGTACATTCAGCCTCTTACCTGTTTTTTTTGTATGGATGTCAGTTAAAGTGGATGGGAATACTGTAGATCTGCAGTTGTTCAATATATTTTTTTAACTATTCTATAGAATGGACTGGACACTGTAAATAAAGTATTCACATACAGAGTCACAAAGCACTGAACAACCAAAAACATGATAAGTTACAGGTATAATAAAAGCAAGTATAACAAAACCCAAAATGAATTCATGACTTGGTGAAACAAACAACTTTCAGTTGCTATTTTAAAACTTTTGACAATTCACAAAGTACATCTTGAAGGCAATAGATGCATTAGCCTCAAATACAGATATATGTCAAACAAATGAAATGCAGTGATGTTTATGACGTCTACCAGAAGCATCAGGCTGAAGTAAAACAAACATGGCTGGAATAATACTGTAGACTCTGCTATCCAGTCCGTTTTAACTGGAATACCCTCTTTTTCTTTTTTGAAAAATAAGCAAAAGGATACGACTTGTACTTTTGTGGATGGATAAGATGTCTCCAAGTTCCTCCTGACAAGATTTGGTAAGAGTTTGAGTTATCAGTTAACTCTAGTTGTCAAACAGATAAAGAAACTGTAGTGGAATCCTCTTGATTGTAAAAAGCTGGGCATTACTGCTGCAAAACTTTGTAACAATGATGACAAAGTATCAGGGGCGATTAGTAGCTGATATTTTGTGGCCGGGAGTCTGCTTAACACTAAATGGAGCCTAGAGGCTTCTTAACTCTAAATGGAGAGACATATTTTCATCTACCAGGAAATCATTGTTGGAATTGGGGATGAATTACATGGCACATACGAAAGGTAAGTAAATATGTAAATATAAAACAAATACGTGGACGCATGATAGGTCACAGTGACTATGGCTAAAATCCGACATGGGAGGCAAGTGCTACATGGGGATTTACCCAATCAGCTCGAAGAATTGCACTAAATGTCCTTCCCTTTGGGAACACTTTCCTCAGGAGCCTTTCCAGATGGATACTGTGTAGAATTCAAAATAAACGGCATATATGAATCTGCCGTATGCCAGGCTACAGTTTGGTAGGCTTAAGCGCAATTCCACCAGAGTTACTGGGGCTATGTTGGCTCATGAGATTAGGCTTTACATTAGGCTATACATTGTACTAATGGGTTGCCAGTTCGAACCTTGTCTCATCTGCTTCAGTCATTGAATGGTTGGGAAAGACACTTCACTTGCCTTGCCTGCTGTTAGTGGTCGATGGGCTTGGTGGCGCCACTTTTATTGCTTATATGGTTTCTGTCAGCCTGCCCCAGGGCAGCTGAGGTTAAAATGACTGGATGTAGTGGGAAGCACTTTGAAGTCTGTACTCTATAAATACAGGCCAATAACAAGTGCATGAATAATGCTGTTTCTGCTTGAGTGACCATATATTGTTTTCCTTAAATGTAGGTGTTTATCTTAAATCAATGAAACGGGACAGAAAAAGATCTCTAAAAAGTGAGTTAAATTATTAATATTTTTTTTCACATTGAATTTGGTTGCTGGGCAAAAAGACTCAACTGTCTCACAGTCATCAATCTAAAATTAACATTGAACAAGCCAGAAAAGCCTGTCAGTGCTATGTGAAATGTTCAAATCTTCGGATATTGCTTTGTGACCTTACTCTGTTTTTCACTACAGCAAAACTTGGCATCTTATCTGATTGATCTGTTCTTCAATATTCACAAATTTCCTCTAACAATCATCCCAGTTCTTCATAGACTTTAATATTCATAATCAGATAAAATACAGAGACTCCAAAGCAAACAGGTTTTTTAATGTAATTGAAAACAGTTGTATGTCAGCTTTTTTAAAATTTTTTTAATAGTAATCATTGAAAATCAAAAATCATTTGCCTTTCACTGTAAAATTATGCGCTTTAAATTAAGCTTCTATTACTACACCAATAGGAACATTATTAATGGGAAAATCAGCACCTGACTAGTAAAGTACCATAAAGTACCATTCCACTGGGCAAAGTCGAATGAATAAAAAATTAAAGTCAGCACGAAGCAAAATAAAGTAAAGTAACAAAAACGTCCTTCATTACAGCGTTGGTAAAACATGTGAGGTAAGTTACAGCCTGCAGGAGCACGAGGGGGTGTCTGTGGGGTCTAAAATTAAACAATCACAAAGATAAATCATTTCTCTCATCAGATATGCTCATAATATTGCAGGACATTCATTGTTAGAACACTAGCCCTGGATACTGCTGCAGGGCGCCTGGATGTACCTAAGAGGAAGGATTTTGAACTGTGTTCTCAGCTGTGTATCATATATCTGGTGATGTCCTCTGCAGAGCAGAATGACTGTGAATTATACTTTTCACTTAGCTTCTGCCGCTCAGACCATGTGCTTCGTGACACTGTGAGCAGCCAAATCCACCAGAGTGTTCCTGACATGAATCTATCTGAATCTGCTGTGATCTTTCTATAAAATCCTACGGGATGCAAAACAAAAAATCAACGCAAAAGAGTACATCAAAGCTCCGTTAATATGTCAATCTTTGCTCTAAATGTTTTACTTCCTCCTTAAATTCTGTTGACCTGCACACAATTCTGCTCTTTGCACCACTCAATGCAAAATAGATGTAACACCAGAGAGGATTTGATCAACAAAACCTATTTCATAATAGAAATTAATATAAATATTCATAGAATTTAGTTATAAATATTAATGCAATCACCAATAGCAAATGTCCATCCTTCCAAACAACATTATAAATAATTGATATTGATTTAAACTCCACAGCAGATCTTGACACATTTTTCATGTTTATTCTTGAATCAATTGCTAGGATCTGAGAAAAAGATTTGACTATAATAAAGTAGTTAGTGAAAAACACAATTGAGCATTTAGTAAAATCCAAATAGAGCACATATTTGTTCTGTTTTTCACAAGATGAATAAATCTGTTTTACAAAAGGTTACAATTTTGGTTGATTAAATGTGATACTATATAAATAATGCATTTTAAATAATAGTTCCAGCGGCAGTTTTGACAATCAAACTTTTTTTTTTTATGTCAAGCATGTATTCTTGTATAAAACTGTAATCAGTGATTGATTCACAAAGCCTTTGCTTAAAGGGTTTAAAGAGCCTTTCCATATATCTAAAAATATTTAGTAATTTATTCATCATATTAGTAATCGGACCTGTCATATTGATAGTGATATGGTTTTCCTCCTTTTCTCTGGATCCCTTTAATCTTTACTTGTATAACTTCAAGAGGAACTGTCAGGCTGTTTATTTTTATCCAGCAGTCTCAACCTGCAGCAAGAAGAGCACTGAGGTCAGTCTTTGTTCTGGTGAGCTAGCCTGCTGGGCTCAGTTTGCCTTCTTTACTTTGAGACAGATAAAAAGAAGCAGTGCAGGTGAAAGGCTTCCTTCATTCTTCTTTTATAAAAATGGCGTTCTGCAGAGAGAAGCAGGACAAGCTTCTGTTGAGGACGAGTAACATGGTGAAGTACAAAGAAACCTGGGGCGTTTAAACAACAACAGAAATATATTTCTGCTCTTTGTTAAAGGTCTTGTTAACATATATTTACATGAATGGTTTATGAACGAGCAAGCAGGATGTAGAGTTTAAAACAGGCAACCAGCGTGGGTCCTAAAGGGTCATATCTGCATAAAATAAATAAGTATATAATTTAATGAAAAGAAATCCCTGATGGAATAGAAAAAAAAATTAAAATAAAATTAGACTTCTTTTCACACAGGTTTAAATGGGAATAATATAAAAAACACAACTTGTTTTTGTATTCCGATAAAATCTAAATATGGTGTCAGTTTTTACTCTTCTTCCTTTTGGACTCAGCTTGAGAGGGCTCAGAGGAACAAGGGGAACCCCATTAGACTGCCCCTGTCAACACTCTGCCACCCTATTTTGATGCGTCCTCGTTAGGTTCCTGACCTGCCTCCACCTCTGCTGCACCTTCCCTCTCACAGCACACATGATGGTGCCATTCGCTCATAAAACATTAAAACTTGAGTTGACAGCTGGCTTAATTAAAGACAAAAATACTTCATATACAGTACTGAAAGAAACTGAAATAAAATGTACAGCTCAAACTAGATAGCCACACCAACTGTGTACAGCTACTAGATTACCAGAGTTATATCAATAAGCTGAATGGAAGAATTCCAGAGAGAGCGATCGTTCATTTTTTCGGGGGATTTTTTTTATAACATTGATGAATTTCTATATTTCTACATTTCTATATTTCAAGTACTACTTGTTATAACTGTCTTCCTAATTGTGTTGTATGTTATGGGTACATCTTAAGACTCACAACAATTGAATACCATTGGCAAAAGAGTGGACTCTAGGTTCACTATAACCAGTACACCAGTTATGGGGGGATAGGGGGGATGGCATCCCCTTTCTTAAAAAAGTCTCAGAAATCATTTTATTACTGAATGTGTAAAGTTTCTGCTATATATTAAAAGTAATGGCAATGATATTGCCCTTTCAGCATATGGGCGGCTGTGGGCTTATGAGTAGTATCCCTTACAATGTCCACCTGTGTGTATTAAGCTCATTATTGCCTCCTATCAAGGTGGGACAGTACTTTCTCACTCAACCTGTACATTTCCACGCCTTATTTATTTCCAATCAGAAAGTCTGTCAAAATGCATCAGACTTTGGAACATCAGTACATGTGTCCAAAAACAAATATATATATAGTTAAATGGACAATTTTATTTTTTTCAATCATTGTTAGTACTTTAATTGCCATGACAATATTTTAGGCAGTTTCTCATTTGTTTTCAAGGACTACAAGGCACAGCCTTCTTCATATTTGGGCTGATATGTTTTTGTTTCACATGATGTGACACAATGAAGAGGTGGGTTTGAGCTATTTTCTCAAAAACTCCCACCTGTTTGCCTCCTATTAAACTTCTCCTTTAAAATAGAAAATGATAGAAATTGAACTTTATCAATCTCACAATAGAGAACTTATGCTTCTCCATTTAACCCATCCCCTTTGGGGAGCAGTGGGCTGCCACTGTGCAGTGCCTGGGGAGCAGTGTTGGGTAAAGGGTCTTTCTCAGGAACCCAGAGTAGAGGATGTGGGAATCGAACTAGGTACTTGCAACCTTCTCAGAGCACAAGCAAACTGCTCTAACCACTAGGCCAACACAACCCATTAAATATCATGAATACGGCTTTAAGAAGCTCCCATAAACCATGAGATCATTTAATTCAACATCTTATTTGGCATATTATTCTTACAATGTAAACATTTGCATTTGTAGAAAGCATCTAACTTATTATTTTCCCCTGACCAAATCTAAATAGTCTTAGAAATTAGAAAAGTTTAGTTTGATAATAAACCAGACTGACATTTAAATCTCAGAAAAAAAGCAACGTCTACCCATCCATCTTCCACTTATCCGTCAGGGTCATCATGATGTGGTTGGTGCCTGTCTCCAGCAGTCTATAGGTGGTAGGCGGGTACACCCCGGAAAGGTCACCAGTTTATTAAAGGGCAAGGTTAAAATAATGTTAATGTGTATATTTGTACAGTACAGGGTAATGTCTGGTTTTATCTGGAGATGGGTTAAAATCTGTTACAGACACACCATGTCAACAAAACTGGTGGGAAACAACAGCACCCTTTTATATTGTGTCCAGAATTTTCCACTATGCAGATGACTTTAAAATTGGAGCTTTGAACATTCAGACATTAAGCTGTGATGCTACATTGCTTGCCTCTCCAGATTGTCTTGCTAACTTTCATAAGCTTCCACTAAAACCCCAACACCATCTGGTGTGTTTGGCAAAAGAAAATAATTTCCTCTCAACCTGAAATATCCTACACAGAGGAATTTAGCAAACTATTTCTGCACACCACAGAGCCCAAAAGCCAGTTTCAGCCATCTCAAGCTTTCACACTCTGACAGTTACATAGAGACACACACAGGTCAGGTCAGAGCAGCAGACATGATTTATGTGTAATCGCTTTCCTCTTTTTCCATCCATCAGAACTCCATAGGGACTTCCTGGCATTCCAGTAGCAGCCCATATAGGCGGCACAACCTTCAATTTCCATTTACATCACAGCTTTGAGAAAACGCTAGTCTTGTCTGAATCAATATCCATTTACATCCATGGTTCTCAAATCAAACAAATGTTACCTTGAGTATTTTGTACCAACCTTTGGGATATGCTTCATATTTTTTTCCACATTATTTGCCTTTGCTATCAATTAGATATATTATCAAATGGATGGATGGATGGATGGAGTAATGGGTGGATGATGGATGGATGTATGATGGATGGATGGA
>NW_015151234.1:215850-217410 GCF_000732505.1 Cyprinodon variegatus | reverse complement strand
AGAAAGGGTTGTGAGGAAACACTATTATTTATTTACAATCAATGTTAGCACAAGGTCCAAAGTGAGAAAATGAGAATTTGTGGGACTATGCACATTTAGAACAAAGCCAAACATGTCTAAGATACAATTAAAGGCTGCCTTTAAGCCATCACCTACAATGTCGGCATGAATGTTAAAATCCCCCACAATAATGATTATTATTATTATTTAGTATAAGTACTTAACACTAAATCAGAAATGAACTCTGAAATCTGATCTAAAAATTGAGAGTAGAAACCAGGTGGGTGACATAAAGTTACCAATAGAAGAGAATTTGTTGCTTTACAGTTTAGTGTGAGAAACTAAGGGTAAAATGTTCAAAAGAGTTGTAACTAATTGGCTTTGGACTAATCAATAAGTCATACTGAAAGATTGATGCTACTCCTCCTTGCCTAGAAATTCTGAGCATATCAAATTTTAAACAGCTGGAGGGAGTTGCCTCATTTACAGTGTAATTGTAATTGTCTTGTTTCAGCCAGGTTTCAGTAAGTAATTTGATTATCCCATTAGAGTCATTAACTAACAAACTTTTCAAAGAGAAAGAGCTTGTGTTAAATAAACCACATCTAATTGTTAAAATATTTTTCTCAATTTGATTCATTTTAATTTCCATTAAATTATCATGATTTACGCCTTTAGGATTATTTTTTTCTAATTTATTTGTAATGGTAGGGTTACACTAGAGAAGCTGTAGAGAGGTGTTAAACTATTACTCTGCCTAATGGTCTGCACCCTGTCAGGGAAAGCCCCGACATGGCTGTTCACCCATGGAGAGAAATAATCAAAGAAAATGTCAAGGGACCCATGGTAACTGGTGAAGCAATGGAAATCCACACCTCAGGTTAATCTGTTGACTTGGCAGTTATTGTCATGTAGAAATCTGTCCCTTGTAGTGTTGGAAGAAAAATGCAAACGCTCAAAGCAAACATGACAATAAATCAAGACCCCTTGGTGAAACTTTGGGGGTCAGCGGGGAAGCTGGTCACAGTGAATGGGAAGATAATGTAAATGCATAAAAATAGAGGGCGATCTTCAAACAAAACATGCTGCAGGAATAAGGCTAGAGCAGAAGGTTCAAATTCCAGCGGACACCTTTAAATATACAGCTGGAACAAAAATTATGTCCTCGGATGCTCTAGTATTGGCAGTGGTGTTAAAAGTACACACATTTGTTACTTAAGTATAAGTATAGATGCTGCAGTTTAAAAACTCTCTGGTAAAAGTTGAAGTATCAACTTGACCTCTTTACTCAAGTAAAAGTGAAAAAGTATGTGCTCCAAAAACTATTTAAAGTATAAAAGTATAAAGTAACTTTTAAAAAAACAGCCAGATGCCAGTATATGAATTAAAAGCTACATTTTTCTAATTTCAAAAAAAGTCTTTGAGATAGGACCAAGGATGAGGGAGGTCTTGTTGGTCTCCATCTCCCGATACGCTCTCGCCTGTGTCCGACCTTTCAGACATTTTGGCATTTTTTTCTGAATCTGACATTGTAGCATGTCATAGACAATTCACGTTTGC
>NW_015151234.1:175523-215089 GCF_000732505.1 Cyprinodon variegatus | reverse complement strand
CAGAAAAATCTACTTGAGTACAGTAACGAAGTATTTGTACTTTGTTACTTCCCATCTCTGCCAATTACACTAGTTTTCACTAGATGTGGATGAAGCCAATGATCTGCATTGGATGGCGCACATGACGTGAAATAAATATTTGTAAACATTAAACTGAAGCCAGGAGTAACGAGTAACGTTTGTTTTAAAAATGTAAGGAATAGAAAGTACAGATACCTGTGTGAAAATGTAATGAGTAGAAGTCAGAAGTAGGAAGAATAATAAGTAATGGAGTAAAGTATAGCAGGCATTCCAAGTCTCCCGGAAGTTCCGGGAGTCTCCCTGATATACATAGTTGTTCACGGATGCCCGTGAGTCTGATAAATTGTTTTGGACTATGCTGTTTTTTTAATGCGAGTGAGAGCGAGCAGGCAATACAATAATTCTGGCATCATGTGCGGATTAGAACTACTGAGATTGCGCAGACAACAAGAGAGAGCGGGGTGTGCGGAGGAGGTTGTTGATGAAACCGGTGCAGCGTATCTGTCCAAAGCGATGCTCTGTTCAGTGAGCGTTCCAGGCGACTGGTTTGACTGGTCTGACTGGTTGTCAGAGAGCTGATTGGATCAGTCCGATAAGTTTTGGGTTACTCTCTCACCTAGTTACCACTCAAAGCTGTGCATCCTGTGAAACGGCAGAGATTGAATACTCAAGTAAAAAATGAAAATATCAGACTAATTTTACAGCAGAATATACTAAAGTATATCACGTCTAGTGAAGGGGAGGAACAGTGGCGGATCTAGACCAAATGTACCAGGGGGCCAGGAGGGGGCCAGCGTGTTTTCATGGGGGCACAAAAGAGCATGAAATAATCAGGGCAAGAGATTCAAATATATTAAGAGAGCTACATGAAGTGAAATTTCTTTACAATAAGGTTCAATAAAAATTCTATTTCTTATGAGGTCAATATACATTAATTATATAGGAATTTTGAATATTTTTGACTTAATTTTAGTTAAAACTACCATTTTCTATAAAATTTAGATAAGAATTCAAGAAAAACTGTTAAATTCATCTGAAAAAATTAGAAAAATGTTTTTCTATTTGGTTTAAAAAAAACATTTAGCAGATGAAAACTGGGTTCCTATCTCAATACCACTGAAGCTATCACCTTATTGTTTTTGAATAATTAGTTAAACAGAATTTGTAAAGAAAAAGAATGAAATAGATCCAAAGGGCCTATCAGTTGCTATGTCTGTAACCAGCGCATACCATCAATAGAATTTCTTTTAAGTATTGTGTCTTTAGTACAGGGGCCATAACTGTCATGGTCTTAGTTCTGTTGTGCTTTACTTTGTTCCATGTTTTCCTGTTTTAATTCCTATTTTGTTGTAGTTTCTAGAGTTATGTTAGTTCCCAGGTTTTTTCTGTTGTTGTCCTCTGTTGCCCTCTTGTGTGTTTTTCTTTTCCCTTGGCTTTCTCATTGTCTCCACTCACACCTGCTCCTTATCTGCTCGTTAGCCCTGCCTTTGTCTCAGTCAGCTACATATACTCTCCCTCTGCTGTCACTCCTTGTTGGTTCCTTGTCGTTGCTGGCTTCTTATTCTGTTGTCTTCCTACCTCGTCTCAACCTGGCTTCACCTGTTTGGTTTCCCCTGATGTCTCCATGGTTTTGGTTTGCTTTACAATTTTCATTGGATATTTCGATTCCTGCCTTTGTTTGCTGTTTACATCATTAAACTGCAAGAAATCTCCTCAGCCTCTCTGCCTCTGCATTTAGGACCTCAACCAAAACGTGACAATAACAGGGGTCAGGACATGATTTACAGGGGCACCGGCCCCTGTTGGCCCCTGTCTAGAACCGGCCATGATGAGGAGCGATGACACCATGGGGAGGTGCACTGTATGCTGAAGTCCCATGGAAGTATGTGTGTGCGTTTCTTTCTTTTTTTTTTTTGCTGGCGGGTGGGGTGGTTGGTGGTATAAGCATCTCCCTGAAATGAGTTTTTGGAACTTGGGATGTTATAGATACCTAAAAAGTGTACTTAAGTACAGTAACAAAGTATTTGTACTTCGTTACTTGACACCTCTGAGTACTGGAGCCTAACCTGATATCCTTTCCATATTAAAATGTATACTCAGTGTGTTATCCTGTCAACAGTTTTTGGTTGTGCTTGAATAAGAAACTAATAATTATTGCAGATAATCAACATAAAAAATGCATTCATGATATGAAACAATGCATTCTTTTATTCATAAGGCAGATGAAATCATTTTTGAAGCGTTCACACCCACGCAGTGGAAAACAGCGCATGTGGAAATGACAGAACTGCACGCGCTCTCTGGGAGATAAGAGTTTACACTGATGACATGGCGCCTGGTGCATGAAATGCCTCGTAGCAGCAAGAGGCTGTTCATCAGCAGCACAGAGCCGCTCCATTTGGCTGATCACCATGAAAAAAAAAAAAAAAAGCTTACACAGCAACGCGTGAACGCTTGGAGAAGTTGGGTGGTGACTTGGGAGACAGATTTGCCCACGGCGCTCCCATTGGTTTATTAGTGATGTGATGACATGGAGGAGTTGGGCTCAACACTTTATAAAGCTGCTCCATCCGCGGCGAGCCGCTCTTTTAATAAAGACCGCTGAGGCTGAAACTCCATCTCCATCCAACCTACTGGAAGCAAGTGAAACCTCTACCATACTTTCCACCATGAGTGAGGTAGGACATTTTTCCTGATGTTTTATAACCAGGAGGTGTCGGGATTTTATCCAAATTACGCACGATTCCTCTTACATGGCACGCAAGAAGTAGTAGCGAATTTCCATTTTGTATCCAAAAAAGGTGTCTTAAATCCAAGATATTTTTTTTACCTGATGAGGTTCTGTAGAATCAAGTGTTGCGGTGTTGGTGTGAATTGTTGAGCGTCAGATGGAGCGCAGCTGATCCGGGGTGGAACAGCGGGGCGCACCAGTGCTGTGTGAGTTTGTTCCTGCAGGTTCGCACATTTCACCACTGAATGTGCGGGAATGCGATAACCCTGCACCATGTTAACAGGTGCACAAAGTTATTTCATATTTCCCTATCATAATTAAAGCTGGTCCATAAGAAATCTGAGTAAATATGATGCCTCCCCGTTTTAGATGACGTTTCAAAATTATTATTTTTTTTTTTAAGCAAATGAAACAAACATTACTGGTCCCTGACTGGTAAATTTAATATTTTCTTTTCTTTTTTTTTCTTTTTTCTTAAATCCAAAACACTTGTTTAGTTGTGTAAACGTCTGTACTCCTCTGCAGAGTGTTTAAGACAAAAGTTAGGGCAGAAATAATGCTGTTAATTTCTAAGATGTGAATGATAAAAATCATTTATATTTTATCATTTCTTTATTAACTAATAAGAAGAAAGAAATATTTTTAATAAGTTAAGGACAGGGTTTCTCAATTTTATTATTCTAAAAGGGGGACTTGTACTGCTGAATAGAGTTTGGAATGCTTTTTATGTACATTTCATTTAATATGCTGAGAAGATATATCTTTTTAAACTAGATAAATATGTATTTTTATATTGCTTCCATTTTGGTTGTGTTTGTTGGTCACTGTACGTGCATTATTTTCTGCAGAACAAAGGTGGAAATGTTTTTGGGGAGAACAGATTTGCATGAAAGCTGCTCTACCTGTTCTACTTGTTTGCATGTTTAACACTAACTCCTTAATTTGTTTTAAATTTAGGCTAGTTTCCCTCTAAAGGAAAGACTATATTTTAATTCTGTAGGTTCTTTAGAGTGTATCTTTAAAAATACAGCTTGTCTTTTCTTTACACAGATCAGATAAATATTTAAACTTCCTTTTATTCAAAAGATGCATATTAACATTTTACCTTTGAAAGCAAGATGGGTTCAGGTTGTATGAATTAAAGAAACAATGACAGCATAGGGATAACCGAATTACTTCCAGGAGAGGGCTTTTCTTTTTTTATTTATTTTATGGTGAGATGCAGGAGAGGCTGAGCTTTTTAGTTATGATGTTTGGTATTCCAAAGGAAAATAGCAGCCAAAAGAAAATGTGAGGAGGACCAGCAAATAAACTCACTCATGCTTACTTTAGCTTTTTGTGTCATGTGTAAAGTAAAGTTGTTCTCCTTTGAGGTTATAGGTGTAATCAGTCTCCATAGATGACTTAACTGAAGCTGGAGCAGTTGAACATGTTCTGGATGGATGAATCTGCAGTGGTCAGCATTGCAGTGCTTGTTCCATCTTTGCCTCTGCACTCCCTGTCCTTGCATTCTTTCCCCCGTTATGTTAAATCTCCTCCTCAGAGGTAGAATACTCAAAAAAACACCATACTTTGCTCTGTCCAAGCAGATACTTTTGGACTTTACTTTACTTCCCAGGAAACCATAAAATAAAATAAAAGCTTTGTTACTGAATATCCTAAAAAAGAAAACCTGACAGACTGTTCTTTGCCCTTAATAATATTCATACATCTTTCTATCTGTTAAACATCCGCAGCCTGTTAACCAACTTGTTCTGCTATTTTAACAGTATATAGTAATTTATCAATGCAACCTCTGGATTTTGGGATTCACAGACTTCAGGTTTTGCTTCAGTGTAAATTACTGAGTGTTGCTTAGTATGTCTTATTTTCCAGAGGTATAGGATCTAAAATGGAGGCCAGTTAGGGAATTGCATGGATGAAAAATGCAGCACCATAGTTTGAATCAAGACCTGATGGACACCCAGGCCACACAATACTAAATTGCTTTGCATTTGATGATGTGTTCAAAAACAAATTAGCTTTAATTGCTTAGAGACAAAGACAAACTAAAACAGACAACAGCCAAAGATCTGATCAGATCTCTTCTAAAAATAAATCTTCTGAAGCACTATCCAGTTGTTCCATCCAGAAGTTCACCATTTGACTTTTCTAATGAAAAAAAATTAAGACAGTTTTAAGCTTGAAATGTATTGTGTCTGTTTGAGGTTATTCATGTGAAGCAAGAAATTAAGAATTTTATTTGAGTTGTTTTGCTGAAAGAGTTGATTAAGGAATACGAGAATTGCAGAAAAAAATTAACTAGTTTTTAATTAATTAATTAAACTAATTAGTGATTGGCTTGCAAGAACCAGCGAATTTCAATATTTTTGGAGCCTCTGGCTATAAAGTGTTTTTGTAACCTTCACGTGGTGAGAGAGAGCATTACTCCCAGCAAGTAACAGGAAGGCTAAACAGAGCTAACAAATGTGCTCTAGTTTGCTTTTTTTTTGCTTTCAGACTCTGCTTAACATAGAACATGTTAGATTTAGGAAGTATTGGCAGCAGCATGGACATTTTACCCCTGGAAGGTTATTGTAAGCGTATTTCAAATGGAACACAGATGGTTTGATAATGACAACCTTTACAACCTTTCCCTTTTGAAAAATGCCATTTACTCTTCCTTCCCTCAAAAGTACCTGCACCCTGCAACAACAGCCCCAGTAAAAACACCCCTCTTTTCTCTGACATCCTACATGCACTAAAAAACACTAAGCAGGGCCTTGTAGCGCCAGATGCCTAATTGTTTTTTCTCCTTGAGTGTTTGATCCTGTAATAACCAACTGGCCCCGATCTTCAGATATTCAACAACCCACAAGAGATAAGGAAACATCAGCACTGGTGCACTTTAGGGGTGTGTTCTCTCTCCACTTTTCTCTCTAGCTGAATTTCCATCAATCATCAAATTTTGCAAACTGTAAGTAGGAAAATATCGAAAAATTGAAATAAAAATAAAAAAGAAATAGCATTTTTCGCACACATGTCACATGATCAGCAACTGTACCTTACTGCCTTGTTAAAGAGATAAAGAAGAATATCAGAAGTAGTAGAAAGAAAATGGCGTCCACTAGAGCTGTGGCTGAAATATGGATAGATTTTATGTTTACATCTGCCACTTCCTTGTTCTTTTCTGAGTTATTGAGTGAACAAACGTATTCATGTGCAATTTTATTTTTTTATTTAAAGGAAATACTGTTGTTGCAAAAATGTGCCTTTTCAAAATTACCAGAATATCAATATAGTTTTACGCACATTTGTAATGGAAACCTAGCTACTGTCCACAGAAGACTGCTTCTCAGTAAAGGTGATTTTAAAACTCCTGAAGTTTGATGGTAACTCTGCATGTAGACAGAAATTGCATCATGTAGTTCTAATGCAGTCAGAAAACCTCAAAAAAAAAAAAAAAAAACTGGACTGTCTACAGTTCTCCTCTTAAGAACGCCACCCCACACTGCATCCCTTACCTAGGGCTTGTATCCTACAACTTTTAGGTGTGCCTTTGGTTCAACACCCCTGAATCAAGTACTAAGATGATTGAGAGGACTCTTAAGGACTGACTGCATACCGAGGAGGTAGCCATTTGTTTCAGGTGTGTTGGACCAAGGATGGATCTAAAAGTTTCAGGATACTGGCATCCAGGAACTGGAATTGCCCACCCCTGGACCATACCTTACTAATCCTTTTTATTGTGTCATTGCTATGAATAAAAAACAGCAAATCTTCTCAAAAGGACATTCTGATCTCTAAATTACCATTACTACCATGCAACATCATTAATGAACATTTTAATCACCAGCTCTTTGCTTTCACAAAACAGTTCTAAGCCGGCCTAGAAACATGTCCTTTACATAATATTTGGGCCTTTGTAAGCTTTGCTATTTCTGGGGTTTGTGTATCAGGTGATCAGGCATAAAGAAGAGGGTGATCAATACACTGCCCCATTTTGACCAATGAGGCTGCAGCTTACTGGTTCCAGGATGCCATCTTAATTTGCTTATAGAGAGAACTGCCTCCAGTGGTTGATCTTTAAAAGCTCCAGCAGGAGCTGTTCTTTGTGTTCATTTTGCAGACCCATCCAGTGAAAAGGGTTTTGTTTTAAGCCATTTGTTTGGTCTGACTGTTGCCACATTGAAGAAAACGGCCTGAAATAAACATGCAACCACTGCAGTGCCATCATGTTACTAAGGCAACAAGGTTGTAGAGTTTTGCCAGTCGCTATGCTTGCATTGCACTGATATTAAAGTGATACATTTTTATATTGTTGCAAATCAGTTTGAAAATCTTCATATTAACAGTATTTTCTTCAGAATTTACAATAAGGTCAAAATATGAAGTTAGCAGTCCTGGAGGTTTGATTGTGTAAAATAAGTCCCAGATATTATCCACCTTATATGGATAATTTGTGCTTTGTAAGATATCCTTGAAAGAGAAGGACAGAGGATGTTATAGAAGAAATATGCTGCCTCTCACACATGGTAAAACAATTGCACAAGAAAGCAATATTTAGTGCTTTGCTGCATCTCCTCTGACTTTTATAACAGCACAAATATTTTGATAGTGTTTAAGACAATAGATTAGTTTCCTACTCTGTGAAGCAGCTGACAGATAAGATTAGGATGGAGTCTTGTTACAAACCATTTCTTTCAATTTACCCCAAGTTTCCAGTTGGATTGATCCCCTCTGTTTACTGCCTGTGTCACTGAGCTGAAATTTGTTTCCTGATGAAGCTTTACACCATCCCCCTGACAAGGACCACCAAACTCACTTCAAACAGAAGGAATGAGAGAAGTGTCCAAAACTCTGTTGTACAGCTATGATTATACTTATAAAATGGCAAATCTACACGTAGACAGACTTTATTGTCATTTTGTACACACAGAGTGCATACAGAAAGAAATTTCGTTCAGTACAGCTCTCAAGACATTTTCATTTTTTTAAAGTGCAGCCTTGATAAAGGTAAGCAGCAATGATGATGTAAACATACGACTGTATATTAGTTACAGTTTCAACATTCAGGTTTTTTTGTTTTTTTTGTTTTTTTGAAATCCAATTTTTATACAAAATTCATCAGTCTTATAGTAGTGGGGAAGAAACTGTTCTTGAATCTGCTGGACCTGCATCAGATGCATCGAAGTCTCTTTCCAGAGGGCAGCAGAGAGAACTGTCCGTGGTGGGGGTGTGAGGGGTCACTGATGATGTTACGGGCTCGTGACACGCAGCGCTGGGATTTTGGTTTTTGGTTTTTGCAGCACTAGTGGCTCATTTTTTCTACTGTAGGCTGACAGGAAAGGGGGTATGAGAGAGCGGGAGAGACATGCAGCAAAGAACCAAAGGATTCGAACCCTGGTCAGCCTTGTCGAGGCCTAAGTGCATCTGTTCCACCTGCACGCCCCGGATGAAATGTCTTTAATGGAGTAGAGAGGAGCCCCGATGATCCTCTCTGCTGTTCTCACCACTCTTCTAACCTTCTTCCAGTCTGAGGCGCTGCAGCCTCCACGCCACACAGTGAAGCAGCTGGTCAGAACGCTCTCTATGGTGCTTCTGTAGAAGGTGGTGAGGATGGGTGGGGGCAGGTGGGCTCTCCTCATCCTCCACAAGAAGTACATGCGCTTTTGTGCCCTTTCAATCAGTGAGGTGGTGTTTACAGTTCAGGTGATGGTGTCTGTGATTTGCACCCCCAGGAATTTGGTTCTGCTAGCCACCTCTACAGCTGAGCTGTTGATTAGCAGTGGAGCGTGGTTAGGCCGGTTCTTCCTGAAGTCAACGATGATTTCCTTCATCTTCTCCAAGTTCAGGATCAGGCTGTTATGTCGCACCAATAAAAAAATCAGTTATCAAATCTAATCAGCTAAGCTGCCTGCTGTTCATTTCTTGTCAAGACTCAGAACAGAGGACCCACTTTTTGAAGCAGACAGACAGTTGGATTTCTCAACAACTTTTATTAAGTAAACAGATCTGCAGGAAACAGTGACTGTGTCTAAGGTAGGAACCTATGCAGGGAGAGAACATGGGTTAGTGACCGTGTCTACTGTATCTGGCGGAGGATGATTATGAACGCGTTAGTCACTAACCTGCTCCTAAAGTTCAGTCCGTGTTTCGAGGATGAGGTGGGTTCCAGTCGGCTGCCATCCAAATGCGACGTGCGCCACCCAGAGACTACCAGACGTTGAAGTCCAGGAGGTCAGAGAACTGGCAGGAGATCAGAACCAGGCAGATGAGGGAAGGCAGGATAAGGCTTTAGATCCAAGATTTTTCCATCTGCTCGGCTATTGCTCATGCCTGAGGCAAGGAAAAAGTTTAAACCTCCTGAGGAGGCTAAAAAGAGAAAACGTGAAAGGGAAAAAAGGAAATGTTAAGCCATAAGAAACTCTTTTTTTAATGTGCCAGAACTTAAGCAGGAGGCACAAACATGGACAAATGTGCAAAACAAGGGAAATAAGTAATGTTGGAGTGTTGCTAACAATCCATCCATCCAACCATTTTCTTACACGCTTTAATCCCAGGTGGGGTCGCGAGGGGTGCTGGTGCCTATCTCCAGCTGTCTACGTGCGAGAGGCGGGGTACAACATGGACAGGTCACCAGTCCATCACAGTGTTTCCAACAATATGATGAGGAAATTATTTTGTTTTGCATAGAAGGTGGTTAGTGCAGATTAAGGCAGAGATCTCCTTTAGGAGTAAAATGTCCCCAGATATACAACCTAATATGCTAGGTCCAAAATGTTTTTATAACTGGCCTAGTTAAGGTCACTCTAGACCTAAATCTGACAATCTGTGGCTTCTTGGAAGAAAACCGAAAGACTTGAGACTGTAGCAGATGTTCACTGTGACAAACGGATGAGAAGTTTTTTTGGAGGCATTTTATTTTATCCAAAGTTACTTTTTGAGACATTGGGTAATCGAAAACTTCCCAGCAGTTCTGAAGGGTTTGAGTTTCAGTTGAACAAATGAAAGATTAAGAAAAATCTTCCTGAGCCCTAACTCTGCTAAAAAAAAAAAACTATGACTTTTTGCTTTGAAGTGAGTGACACAAAATACTGTTTAATCCACTTTAAGCCTGGAAAGTAATTTTTTGCTCTACTTAGAATGCACTAAACCTAAACCACAACATCAACAGCCAACAAAAATCAGGGTTCACTCAATTCCTCCTTTGCTTAAGAGATGAAGGAGCTACTCCTGCAGATTTAAACTCAGTTTTGCTACTTACATACCTAAGCTATGTAATGTTAGGTAGGTGGCTGTAATTGTATTGTGTTTTTTGTAATTATCTACCAACTGACCAAGTGCAATTGATATGACAAAATAATATTTTTTTTGCAAAAGTATCCACTCTACCATATTAAGGGCCTGATCTTCAGAAGGTTGAAGAAACGAGTGCAAATATTTTTATAGGTGCAAAGTGGATCCTCAAAGAAGTCGCAAAGGGAATTGCTTTTGCAATTCAACAGAAAACACCTGTAAATCTTTTTTTTTTGCATGTTTACCTTCCTCAATGTGCCGATCATATTCTTATGAACAAACTGTGCAAATTCATAGGTGGAAAATATACAAATACGCCTTTAGCAGGTGTAAATGGATTTTCCAAATTCCAAAACTGAACTGCAGCTGCAGCCTTGGTTTCTTTTGTAGTTTTTCTGAAATTCAGGTGCAAACTGACCTGCAAAAATACACGTACGGCCATTTTTGCTACAAAGCAGGCGTTGCTATAATGTAAAGAGACTCTTAAACCTATTAGGACTGTCAGGAATAAAGTAATTATATTAATAATAATAATAAAAAAACTTCTACACAGTTTGGCACACTTTGTTTCATAAGATGGGCAGATAATCTTTATACCAATACAATGATAATCGTATTTGCACAAATTGTTCATTCTGATCATGTTGTAGGTTCCCATTATTCAGATTTGCTAATGGATAAATGACAAAGTCTATCAACTGCATTCGGATATTAAGCATCTTTAGAGATTGTTCTCCTGAATAAGGGCTTTTTTTGTTATTTTTTTGATGGTTTTGAAAAAATTAAAAGTCTTGAAACTTCCTGCTGAATATATTTACCTGTACTGTTATAAAGCAGATTTTTATAGGAGTTGTTTTTCATCTTAACTGTTGTAGGTCTACAAGATATTGCCAACTATGTTTTGCTCTAAAAATTTGTTTTAGTTCCTGAAAAGAGATAAAGTGAAAAATAAATCCAGTCTGGTATAAAATTTAGAAATCAAACATATTTCCATTTACAGCATTTCAAACATCTATTATGGTATGTTAGTACACTAATCTCGGTTATCACAGTTTAAAATGGAAGTAAACTTTTTTTTATCATGGTTTAATAATTTTTTAGTAAGCCAAAATATCCATACACATTTAATATTTGATTGTAATTTTTATGCTAATGTCAACCATTCAGCTAATTGTCTTTTTATTTATGTGTTTTTGATTGAGCCAGGTTTAGATTCCCCCTCTGAGTGTAATCACTGAACACTTCAACAGCACAGTCTAGATCTTCAGAAGATACGAGTGGCAATTTACCCACTTGTGACCTCATAAATCACTTTGATTGGTGCCGACTGAATGCAAAAGCTAATAACCATTGGGCAGTTAAGTGACTGGGATGAAAACGGTGTTTGTGGTGCACATGTAGATGTCTTCTGATTACCAGACAGTCATAAATTCACCAGCTGTGTACACAGGGTTGATGAGCTCTTGTTTCCCAGTTTAATTTTCCACAGCCAATACTGTACAAAGTAAATCAATAAAATGAGCGCTTCATTTGATGTGTTACATTGGTAAATGTTTAAAAAAGCTGTTCTGTTTGGAGTAATATGGAATAAGTCACTGTTAAGTAAACGTAATTTGTGCGGATATAGATAAAAAAAAAATCTTATTGAACTTTGCCTTTGACATTCCTCTTTGATTATCCCCTTTGGGAATGTCTTGGTATAGGAAAAGAGAGAAACATTAGTGTGGACACTTTTAGTGTTTAGATAGTAGCACAACAGATTGGAAAGTGGAAGGACATTTTGACACCCATAAAATGTGTTAATGTACATTCATAGCTGATATCAATGTGTAAAAAATGGACTAGTGGCATCTCTGAGCTCGCTTGGGTCACAAATCAAGCATTTCTGCCCTGTCTTCCACTTCTTGCCATCTGGCCTGATCCTCAGAAGATTTGCGTGTTATAAAACAGGTAAATACAAGTTTGTTTGTGCAAAGCAGATCTCCAAAGAAGGTGCAAAGCAATTTGCGCTTGCAGAGTGTGAAAAAATTGTTCTAATGACCAAACCACACAAAATCCATAGATGGAGGATATGTAAATGTTAACATCTAGCACGTACAGAGCGATTTGCCAATCGGAAACTGAACTAAGTTGGCAGTTTCTGCAAAACAGTTTAGCAATAGCACACCAGACTCCAGTTACTCACTCATAAAGGGAGTCCAATCTGAACATGATGACTTGATGATATGAATGGAGTCTGGTGTGCTATTGTTTGGTTGGGAGGAAAACCTGCAGCCACATGGCCCTTTCTGGAACCAGTTTGACACCTGTGCTCTACACCAATCCAGCAAAAATGAATGCAGCTAGATGGCTTACAGTCTATATAAAATTAAACCTAATTGAAAACTTAAATGAACTCAAATATTATTAGATGTTTATAAAAAATAGAACATCCTAAGAGTCTTACATGTGGGGTGGAGACGTCGGTGGAGGGGAGGTTGGCAATGTCTTATTTTCATTTACTGTTGTTAGTGGCACTTGGATTCATAATTCATTCATAATGGTTCTTCCCAGTCAAAGGCCAGCTGAATGGCAGCCCACTTCCCTCCAACTCCGAGCGAAATCCCCTCCAACTTCCATCCACTGGAATTACCCCCTCTTGCATATTTTGTTTAATCTGAATCCACCCTTTCACTGAATTACTGGGTGTGACCAGGAGATGAAGCTTCTCTTAATCTATTAATTTCGACAAATCGTGACAACCAGAATATTTTGGTACAAATATTGATGTTTAAAAAGGAATTGAAGGGGGACCAGCCAAGGGCCCATCAAGGAAAGTGGGGAAATTTTGAATGGCCACTACTGTATTTAGTATTATGATTATGTACTTTTACTTATAATTACCAGACTTACCTCCATCTCCATGGCTTTAAACCTCATGTTCTTTTACAGACACTCTGAAATTTCCTCTTGGACATGCAATCTGCTCATCTTAATGGGATGAACCGAATTGGTTTGTTCATCTTAAAATTTGCACAGCGATCTTCGTAGATCACTTCTAATATGGCCATTCATTGCACATACTTTGTAAACATTGCACACAGTTTAGCACCGTTCGTCTGAAATCTTTGCAGATCAGGCCATATGTATGCAAGATCCAAAAAATGTCTGCATTTTGGTTATTCATCTTAGAGTAAGTATGTGCAGAGGTGCTGAATTAGTAGAGCACTATGGAATGCCATTACTGCTGCAAGCTGCAAATTTACCTCCCACAAAAATCATTACTGCATTACTCTGCAGATTCAAAACCTAGAGAAACACTTCAGGGACCACAGCCACTGAGAGGCAATCTTATAAGTTAGCAGGCCACCAAAATAGGTTTGTGACTGCAGGGGTCCCTGATTCAGATACCTAGACTGATGCTGATGTGAGGACCTTAAAAATGTTGGGTGTATTACTTTCTCAGTCATCACTATTAATGTGTTCATAAGCAGGGTGATTAAATCTTAAATGCTGGATCCCTTCGTTGTATACTGTCAGACCTTTCTCTTTGTAGTTATTGTAAACATATCATATAAACATATTTAGTCTTTAATCACGTTGTTTATTTTACAATAAGTTGGGAAGTAAATAGAAAACAGCACAAAGTAGTTCAAAAAGGCAACAGATCTGCCCTTTCAGGGTAGGAACTGCCACCGCTTGTACTTCCTCTTGCTGAGTAATTGTTTTTACAGAAACAGCTAAAGAAATCTACATAACGGGATCTTATTCCACTAATGCAGAAGCAAGAATACTTCCATATTTACTCACCAGAGTTTAGATAATCAGCATAAAAACGTACCTTTCTGTTAATTGCGTATGACAGCTCAGCTCCTCTTTGACTTGTGGGCAACAGTGGCGTAGGATGAAGGAGGGTTGCTGGTTCAAGCCCTGGCTCTGGCCTTCAGTGTTGATGTGTCCTTGGGCTAAACACTTCACCTGCATTGCCTACTGATGGTGGTCAGAGGGAGTGGTAGTGCCATTGTATGGCAGCCTCGCTTCTGTCAGTTAGCCCCAGGCCAGCTGTGGCTACAAGGTATTTTGCCACCATCAGTGTGTCAATGTGTGCGTAAATGTGTGAATGGTTGACCTTGATCAAGTTCTCCGACTTGAAAAAGCTTTATATAAGTACATTTGCCATTTAGGGTGGTAATCAGTGTAGAATCATGATCATGACATCTTGATAAAATAAGATACAAAGTTCTATTAGGCCATAGTTTGCTCTGATGCCAACACAAGCTATCCTAATGTTAGCCATTTGTTGCATTTTTCATGGTGTTTAAAATTTTTTTTTGTCAAAACTGATGGCAGGTATATTTTTTAAAATTGGTTTGGGCTTCTGTGATGTATTTGTAACACGGTGGGTGGCAAGTCTGACACGAGGTCTCCCTTAAAAGTAAAAGAGCGTCTTTCCTTTTTACTTTAAAACAAGTATCTCAAACATCAATTTATGTTGTTTTAGCATTAAAGGTATAGTGGAGGATTTTTGAAAAAACCCACCCTCTCCACTTAAAATGAAAAAAGGCACATGCACGATCCTGTACCCGCTCCCGAGAGAGAACGCCTATTAAACGCGTGCAAGAGCCCATTTCTCTTCATGCACGCTCTGTTTAAAAGTTTCTGTTTGCATCGCTCATACAAGCTTACTTTCCAAAAGAAGATTTGCAATTTTTCCACAATGTCAGACTCACCACTGGTAAGTGAAAATGAGGATGAGCACGTAGGACGGTCTTGCGTAAACATATCACCAGAATGATTGACAGTTAGGAGGACCGCTTATTTTGATGATCCACCCAGAAAAAGAACATCCTCTACTATACCTTTAAGTACACTGTTTCAGTTTAAATAATATTTTACACCCACTTTATGGATGTTGTCTTATTCTGACTGCATGTATCAGCACCACAGCATCGCTTCCTTTTAGCTCTGCTCTCTATTAAGAACTATGGTGGAGTTTTAATTCTGTAAGATGTTGTTACGACCAAGCAGAAAGTTGCAAAGTTTGGGGTTGAAATAAAACATGATTACATTGAATCAGATCAGAGGAATAAGATTTAAATTACATAATTTAGTTCAAAATTTGTCTGCCTGAACCCACCTTGTCCATGGAGGATAAAGCCAATAAGGTCTTTACCAGAAGTTCACACCAGCTCTGTTTTTCTTTTCTTTTCTTTTTTTTTGCAGTTTTGTTGCAGCTTAAAAGTCCCTCTCTCTTTGACAGTTCCTCTCTTCTTTTTTTTTTTTTTTAATCTTTTAATATGTTCTGATTTCTGTAACCAAGAGGCATTAGAAACCCCTTTCTTCTAGAGGTTTCTATGGTCTATTTATGTTTTAATGTTCTGGGTGTTAGATTGGAAATCTTGGATTGAGCAAACTTGCCAAATCTCAAAATAAGCACAGATACAAAGATAACAGGACTATTTCATTTCACTGCCTATTTTTTTTCTTTCATTTTCCAGCAGTCCACTGCGTTGGTTGGTTTAGCTGAGCAGTACAAATCAAAATGTGCAGTGCTTTGCCTGCTAGCCATCGAGAAAGAGTATTAAGCCAAGCATTTTGAGCTGAGTCTTCTCATGATTGTCGCATTAAATCCCTTTGCTGAAAAAAGTTCTGTGGGACGTTCTCACCTAAAGGTGCCTTGTGGGACAGCATAAGCAGAGAACAGATCCATCATTTGACATAATTAGAGGCTTAATTTGAACACCTTTCTCTTCCAAGTTCATTTGGAAAGCTACTCTCAAGCTGCCTGGCCCACAAAGGCAGACAGAAGTGCTATCTGGGTCGCTTTGGGACATGGTGAACACTTGCTATGACACGTGGAAACTTCCTGACAGCTGATCAGAGTAATAGAGGTTGTTTCTAACAAATAAACAACCACATACTTTTAGGATTTACGCTTACTTAAAATAATCTGAGTCACGTAGGCAGGTGAAGCCTGAGATCAATAATACGCTCAAAGTTAATACTTCAAATATGATTGGAAAGTTAATTTTAGTCACTATGAAACACATTGCATGACTTACACAACGTCTGTTTATAAGGCTTTATATTCTGCTGCTAAAAAGAACTGTCTACAGCAACTGGCATGATTGTAGGCTTTTTGAACCATATTATAAGCAATTGAAGTTTGACATCTGGATGACTGTTATACTGTTAAATTAAGGAGACAATTTTAGGTTAAAGCATAATCGATCTCTGTTTTGATACTCTTTGTGTTTTGCTGCATTTGTATTGACAGTCTGGGTACCATTGTTAAAAAGGGCACATATGGAAAACGTCATATTATTTTGAACTTGTTTGATTGCATGGTTTTTGGTGTGTAGAGGGAAAAAAACAGTGATGAAGTAAGGGATAGAAACCAGCTGATAAGAGTCACATTTCTGTGAGCTTGCATTACATTAAAGTTTAGTTTTAAGCTTTTTATTGGGTTGCAAAGAAAAATATGCACACTGACTGCTAAACTTAATAGTGCATTAACAATAGTAACTAAAACAAATCTTACTCTTTCAAGCATTTTAATACCATTTTAACACCCTAGTTTTAAAGCATAGAAACTTTATCGTACGAAAATATCTCAAAAATGAATTATTGTGAATGATTTAGGCTTTTAGATTCTCTCCCGAGTGTTCTTTATATCTAGACATTTTTATTCCCTTCTAAATGTTTATAATTGTTTGGTGTTTTCCCCACTACTTTATTCTTTAAAAGGAAATTCTTCACAAAATCACAATTTCTTCTCAAATGAAGGGTATACATTGATGTCTTTAGGTGTAGTCTATATATCCTGGGCATTACTTTGACAATTTGCTGCACATTTGTTGCATTTCTGCTTCCATTTGGTTCCCTCCACACGTTTACTGAATGTACTGGATCTGATTTTGAATCAGCATTGGTTCAAGCTCTACTTTTATTGACCGTAAAGAACTGATGTGAGTTGCTAGGTGTAGATTATAAAAGCACATGCCTCTGTGGCATGTTGGAGCGTGCCTAGATATCTTTGACAGTTTAAATTACTTATACTCGTCATCCTCTGCTTATCAAAGACCAGGCGGCAGGAGCAGCAGTTGCAGCAGAGACTCTTTTTGCTTTGTTGCATTACAGCAGCAGCCACACCAATCCGTTTGGCAATCTCCCACTCCAATCTTCCCTCCCTCCAAAACAGGCCCCTGAGATATTTGAATTTGCTCATTTGAAGCAGGAACTCTCCTCCAACGTGAAGAGGTTCAAACCACAATTTATAAGGCGAGAGCCATGGATTGGAATTTGGAGAACAAATCTCAATTCTGTCCACTTCCTGCTTGGCTTCAAACTGCCTGAGCACAAACTGTAGATCTTTGCAAGAAGGAACCTGCAGAATCAGTCATCCGCAGAAAGCAGAGATGAAATCCAACCCAGATAAGTAGCTGATTTTTATCAGCTTCTGGGTTTTGTTCGGGGACCAGCCCCTGTGGTGAACCATGTCCCTTATGGTGCCCTGCACACTAAAAACAGATTGGTCAATAAAACCAATATATTGGTTGAATCTAGATCCTTCCTCCCAGCATCTGTAAGACTTCATAACAATCACTGTTCCCAGAAACCTCAATAAGTTGATACATTCAAGCTGATTTTTTACGGTTTCTATCTTAGTTAAATAACATGCTGCTGTCATTTTGCACATCTCTAATGTTGCTGCTATTTTCAATTATCCATTACTGTAAACATGTCCATAGCTGTATATTGGTTATTTATTCACCAGATGCACAGTATTTATATTGTTAAAACACTTTACAGTGCAGTATTTTGTTTATTTTTATTTTAACTCTTCACTATTCTGTTACTTGTATACACTTTTCTAATTTTCACATTTGGGTGACCATTTTTGCTATAATCTTTTAATTCTGTAAGACCGCAATTTCCCCATTGTGGGACAATAAAGGGATTTTCTATTCTATTCTATTCTGTTATATTCTATTTTTCAAAATTTTACCATTCTGGTTGGTAGTTATGTGTCCAATCAATCCTGTGGTTAAAACAACTGATTTAATTTGGTAGTGTTTTAACCAGTCTAGATTAAGAAAAGGGCTAACCCATACAAATTGGTCAATATTTATATATATTTGAAGAAAGAAAAGATTTTCTTCAAATGTCTCATTTTCACTTCAACTTCAGTCTCAAATAAAACGTCTCACATCCCTGGTAGAAACACTCTCCTCTCTGCTAATTAAGAAAGCTTACTGCATAGATAAATCTTTATAGATCTGTTAATTACAATCTACCTCATGGGTATCTATACAGTATAGCAACAGTTTAATGCCTTATCCCTGACAGTTTGCCTTTACCATAGAAATATGAAGCACCACAAAGAATTAAACCTCGAAGTGTCATATGAGCAAATTGCTGCAGAAATGTTATTGAGATTGATTAATCGCTCTGACAAAAAACGGATTCTCAAATATCTTGCAATCCAGAAATTTTGGGTAATAGTTCATCTCCAACATCTACAGCCTCCTTCACTGAGAACAGGTCATATACAAAACATTCCTTTTGTCTGGTCTCAGCTTAAATGTGTAACAGACTCAGAAGAAGTTCAACAAATCCTGCAACTGCATTTATTCACAGAGTTAATGATATTAATAACTTGTCTCGGGATAAAAACTATCTGACTTTCTAAAACCAAAAATCCAAGATATTCCGAGATAAACCCCAAACATTCTGAGTTCTCACTTTTCCAATTTTTTCTAAATTGGGCTGCAGTGAAGCTACCTGCTCCAAACAAACTTCAATTAAAAGGTGTTGATATCTTTGCAATCTTTGATTTTTAAAAAGAGAAACAAAACAGACCAAGAAGAAAACAGAATATTGCAATACATGAACAACCAAGAGATTAACACACAAAACAACAATCAGAGTGTAGCATATGATTGGACTGATTGCAAGATTGCAAATTGATTTCAACCTGGAGAGACTCGCAAGGAGACAAGGAGGCAATTAGAGAGTTTATTGACGTGATTGAACATAAATATTTTGGCAATCAGACTCCACAGACGGCGTAGAGCTGAGCGTTGCTGATGAGGGTCTAATGGGCAGAGAAGGGGGAAGAGATATACTGTAGTAGGTTGCAGCTTGGTTGGAAGACAGATAGGACAGCAAATGAAAAAGCTTCAGAAGGAGAGTTTTTGATGCTACTGGCTGCTTAGAGAGCAGAAAAAGGTTGGCTGAGGTAGATCCAGACGACGTTACAGTCGGGATGTGAAGGTAAAACTTGGCAGAGTCTTCCAGACTGAAAACAGCCCTATAGGCTCCATAATCCAGAAAATAACCTGTTATAATTTACCAAAAAAAAGCTGTATAGCATAGGGGTGGAACGGTTCACAAAATCCACGGTTCGGTTCGGTTCACGGTTTTGTGGTCACGGTTTTCGGTTCGGTATATGTTGATGGTTAGCCTGACATGTTGGTCGTGTTGCTGTTAGCATAAACAAAACGTGTTGCACAATGCTTGCACACTGTTGCATTTTTATCCACAACTTTCTTTCCGCCGTCATCGTAGGTCACTCTAAATGCAAAGTGGCCCCATACAGCAGACCTATAAAGTGCTGCTGGCGCGTCTTCCAACTCCTGTTCTTTCCCACTCGCCATACCCACACAAAACTCCACAACAACTGATTTTTTTCTGCTACACCCGGCTACGCTGCTTCGCTTCTTCTTCTTCTTGTTTACTACTAGTGGTTGGCTTTGGTTGCACTACTGCCGCCTTCTGCTCTGGAGTGTACATGCTTTGCCTATGAGAAAAAGGAGCCGCGCATGAACCGAACGCAACACACGCGAACCGAACCGAGACAGTCGAACCGAACGGTTCGGACGGTTTTCATAAACCGTTCCATCCCTAGTATAGCAACATCAATGCAAAACACAAGTACAGTTTATTACATTTTCTCTTTCTTTGGGTTTATGGTGAAAAAAAAAGAAATATGATATTTAAACCTCTCTATTCACATCAAATATTTATGTAAAATTCTCAGATCTACATAAATTTAAAAATGAAAATGAAACCTGTGTTGTGAAAGTAAGTGTTAATTTCCTTGCATTTCAGCTGAAAAAACCAGCAGAGCTTTGTTAAATGAACTTGGTGATTGAACCAATCAGAGCGAACAAACTCATTTATTTACTGGCTTGCTGGTAAGTTTACTGCAGCTCTCCTCAATGAAGTGAACTCCCTGTGGTAAATCCCACTGTGAGGAAACTAGTCCACTGAGATTAGTGACACCATCTCTAAAGAAAGGAACTCACCAATTTCTTGGCTCATTAAGCGGCATAATAGACAAAACTCAGAAAGGGAAAACAATCTAATGTAGTGTCCAATTTTCTCTTTCCTACTCACTCTTTTATTCTAGAATAGTCAATTCTGTTTAAAAAACAACAACAGTATTTTCCAGATGCATTTTAATGCTTTGGGGGTTTTAAGATTTCCCCTTTATGGGCTGCATAACTAGTTAGCATATTGCTTTTTATTAAATGCACTTAGGGAGTGATGGGTTTTGCAGCTGCTAAGCAGAAAGACCCTTGTGTTAATGTAACACAAGATAGTGTTACATTAACAAAAATAGATGAAAGTACTTCATTGGAGATTTTCTTGCTGATTCCTCTAGGAAAAAAATACTGTCTTGCTTTTTGCTTAAACTCATAATTTTAGCAGAGCTTCACCTCACTGTATCCATGAAAAGAAACATTTAAATGTGTTTCTCACAGGGTTGGCAGGCATGTGCCCTGAGCTGATGCAGCCTGACAATGGCAGCAGTAATGCACACTGTGAGCAGAAAAACACTTGCTGTTGTTGAATAATCGAGATAATATGTAAGAGGATGTGTGTTTCTGACTTTTTGCTGCACAGAACAAAAGACTTGGGACAAAATCTTTTTTTTTCTTTACTTTTTAAATGATGCATCTTCAGCAGAATTCAGTGTTTAGCTTTGCACCTCAAGCCATAGGAGTTTTTAGCTCATTTTTTGGGTGTGCTAAATTTAATTAAATCACCTCTAAGATGTTTATTTTATACTGTATGCACTTTTTAAAGAAAGAAAAAAAAAACATTCTATAAAAGTGTAAAAACTCTACAGTACTTGATTTATAAAGTTGTCTTAATGAGATGTTGACCCTATATAGCTGTGTTGTTGTCTGGCTTTAACCAGAATATATTGTTTAACTTAATACCAACACATTGTTATGGTTACCAGTCCTCTTGTTTGCTGTGCTTAAACTCACATTATAATTTATGTGTTTAGGTAAGAGATAACTAACCTTACAGGTGTTCAGTACATCTTTCCTGTTTAAACTGGAATGAAAGAAGCTAGCTGCTGTCTTATGCATGTGTTCCTATCAGGTTGTGTGGAGGTGCCCTGAAGAGGACCGAAATGCAGAGACGGAAGGTGGATTCTTGTAGATTTAATGCAGGATTTAAGGCAACAGAAGATAAAGTCCAAAAACAAAATACAGAAAACCAAAATCCAGGAGATGTCAGAGAAAACACTCATGAGGAGCAGAGAAATGACTAGGAACCAGCAAACAACTGAAGAGGAGTAGAATATATGGCAAACAGAACAAAGACGGGTGTGATAAACTGATTGGGAGCAGGTGTGGACAGAAGACTCTAGAAGGGAGCTAGGGGAAGGAGAGTGACACAAGAGGGCAAACAAGAAATACATAGAACTCCAATAAAACCAGAAAACACCACAAAATGAAAATGAAATACAGTATATGAAAACTCAAAAAGAAAACTTAAACCGAACCGAAAAGTGAAAAACCGTAACATGAATAAGCTAACAAGCTAACTGGAAGGCAATCAATTTTTTAGTAAATCTGAAACACTGGTATGTTCTTTTCCTCCTGCAGCAGGAAGATGTCATTCATTAATATTCTTTATATTATATGTGTGTGTGTGTACAGCGCAATTGTGCTTCAACATTTAGGGGGAAAAAAATCAGTTGCCAATGAAATAAGGTGACATTGACAAAAGCAATGATAAATTAAAAAAAATAATTAATTTTAGATTGAGGTTCAGCAGAAATATTAAAAACACAAAAATCAGTTAAACAAGCACGATGAGCTTTCTGTTGCTTTTCTAGTAAACAGCAAACAGAAGCTGTTAAGATGACAAAGTCAGTAGATAATTTTATATAAGTTATGCCCCATATTAACATAACAGTGGACTTCTGTCTAAACAATACATCTTTATTATATTTTCATAATTATCTATTTGCTTTACTACTTGGTTAATTTAACTATTAAAGGAGGAAAAATACAGGGAGATGAGACAGAGCAGAGCAAGAAAAGAGAAGAAGAAGGAGACACAGAGAGCAGCAGCACGGCCACCAAACCAAAGCATCTCCAAATCTGCCTTTTAATTTAGGGGATAGGTCTACTTGTCCTAATCAAAGTAGTTTTAATTCCCACTCACTCAGTTTGGCCCACAGAAAGAGCCTTTCATGAAAGCTGTTTCAAAAGCTTTAAATATTCTTCCAAAAAAAATTTTGCTTTCTGCTTTGATTTTCATGTTTTTGGCCAAAGTCAAAGTGCATTAGTGAATGATGGAGTCAGTAATTGTCAAAAGGCACTGAGCAAGTTTCAAAAATATAGAAAATTTTTGTTGAAAAACAGTCACTGTAAACTTCTGATTCTAGAGTCACTCCTGCCTGAAGAACAGAAAGACAGATTCACACAGCAATGCACTTTATTGTGTTTATTTGATTCATTTCGGCAATGTATTTATCCAGAAATTCCCTAAATAGATGCAGATATACTGTTTATATCCCCATTATGTTCAGCAAAGCTGAGCAACTTGTATCACTTTAATGGCTTCTTGATACAATATTTATTAACACAAGCAGGCATTTTGCTATAAGCGCACGTCAGGGAAGACACCCTGTTTGCTAATTACTGCTATTTGAAAATTCAGAAAAATTTGAAATGCCCTTGTTTAGAAACAACCAACATCTTTATGTTCGGGGCGTCTGACATTGTATTTCCTAAAACTGATAACAAGCAAAGCTTCAATGATGCAAGCAGAATAGATAAGTTAGTTTTTTTTCTGCCTACTTGTAATCTTCTTTTAAAAAGGTTTTAAAAAGAGCCTGCCATGGGACTGCAGATGAAAATTAGCCTTGAACCTTTCAAACTTGTAGCGAGCATGTCAATAAATATGCATGGTGCCATTTTAAATAAAAGAATAGAAGTTCAAAAAGTCCTGAAAAACAGGCAGTGTGTTGTCACATTGAAGATAGAAAATAGACTTTAACCAAAACTTTTGGCAGCACCGATAGAAACACCCACATTTTCTCTATTTAAAGCATCATGGCTTGGATCTAGATATAAGTCCCATCCATTTTTTTTCCTCCCGCTTAGTCCTTGTCAGGATTGCAGGGCGGCCCGTGCATATCTACGACAGGCTTTGGGCGAGAGGCGGGGTACACCCTGAACAGGTCACCAGTCCATCACAGTGCAACACAGATGGACACACAACTACACACACACTCACACCTGAGGACTAATTAGAGAAACCAATTGACCTAACAGTCATGTTTTTGGACTGTGGGAGGAGCCCACGCATGCACAGGACATGCAAACGCCATGCAGAAAGACCCCGGGCCAGGAATCGAACCCAGAATCTTCTTGCTGCAAGGCAATAGCTCTACCCACTTCATCGCCATGCAGCTCAAAAAATAAATCAATTAACCTATTTCTAACATTTGCTTTGCACACAGTGTTTTTTTTTCAAAGTAACAGTTGCAGCTCCTTATTCTTTGTTACGCGTGTCATTTCTGTTTTTAGAATTGTCTACACAAAAACAACCAACTGTTGACTTCTCTTAGCACCCACTGATAAAGTATACGGTACATGGTCATCTTATTGGTCACTCTCTGGTGCTCTAATGCTATTTATGAGAAATTCACTCATGCATTAGTGCCTATAGTGTATTTGATTATAGATTTCACTAAGTGATAGTTTACCTAATAACACATCTCGATTTCTCTATTTTTACTGGGAGAAGAACTAGTCTATTTATAAATGCTTCATTGTAGTTCAGTGTATTCAATTTCTACAAACCACCTCTTACTAATTGTCATCTCTTCTTATCAAACAGTATAACGTTTTCACTTGAACCTTTTAATTTTAGATTATGATGAGAAAATGTTGCTGTAATGTCTCTGAACGAATTATTCGTATTAGAGAAATTTGCACTTAATTATTTATTCTATCCTTCACTAGTGGAATTCCATTATTTTCAAAGAGTCTTTTCTTTCATGCTTTTGTGTTATTCACAAAACCATTTTTGGTTTAAGTACTTTGCTTAAAGCCTCTATTTTTAGAAAGAAAAATAGGGTCTGCTGAAACTTCCTGATTTCATGGCAATTACTGACCTCTGTGCTGCACTGCATGAGTTTGAAGCCTCCTACTTTCTCCTTATTTTTGACTATATGTGCATTGGCTTCCCAACAAAAGAAAGAAAATCCAAAAAATCCGCAACGGGGAGTTATTGACCCAGCACTGATTTGGCAATGCTTCAGTATGCCCTGCAGCCCTTATGACAGTATGCTTTATGTAACTGCCAGTGGAGCTCATACAGATGAGTGGTCTGTACCACACACACACACACACACACCACTTTTAGTGAAGAGCAGTACAAACATGTTTCCACTGGCTGCACGGTGAGGATGTGGGGCTGATTTGCGAAGAGATGAAGAGAGAAGTAGAGGAAGCTTAGACATTTAGCAGAGAAACTATACTGTAGTTTAAGCTTTCAGCACAGCTTTAGCTAAATATAACCTTGAAGATGAGCTCTGTGGATAGGGAGCCATATGAACATGTTACTGTCATGGAAACATGACACTTCCAAGCGCTGCCCACCATATTGGCGTGTTCAGTCTGTGTCAATGTTTAGCTTTGCACCTGTTAAACACAGAGTGGCAAATTAACAAAGCCAGGTAATTTGGTTCTTCTTTTTACACACTTTGTTTCTACACCATTTCAAAGTAGATTGCACTAAATACACAAAGATGCAAACAGGCCTGACGGGTCTGGAAAATTCACATCTTGTTTAGTGTCAGCACACATTTGTCTTCTCTTTTATCAGAAACACAACAGGCCTAGATGGGAGCCAAGAGAGAAAGCAAAATATGTATTTAATGCAACATTTGGGCACTGACAAGAGGAAGGCACTCATCAAAAATGTTATGCCATCTGACTTAGGGCTGGACAATAATTTAGTATTAATATATATCATGATATACTTTTATTCAACAACAGTGGTATGACATTTGAATGTATATTTTTTATTTTTATATACCTGATAGTCTATGATTATGACGTTTGCAACACGTTGGATACATCGACAATGACGTTCACCACAGAGGTGGAGCCTGTGGCTGCAATTGCAGGCTAAGTTCCAACATGTTATGTTTTAGTGAGCTGACGAAACATCCACTGTTGGGCAAAAGCTGTTCTAGCAAATATCTCCAGTTTTCAGCATCTGATTACTGATGTGTACAACGTCTTGCAAGATGCTCATAAGCAGCAGCTGGTCATGTTACTTAAAGTCAGAGTAGAAGAGTCTTGAAATTAAAGGAGTGTGTGACATGGGATGTTTGAATCATAAATTCAGTTTTAACTAAGCTAATCGTAGAAGTTCTTCATAGACATGGCAAAATAATTGTCATTAGTTTGCACAGGCATCTATTCCTGGCTATGATTTTGAGTCTTTCATGTTGTTGATAGCAAAATTGGAACCAAAGAAGCATAAACCGCAGTTGAGATACATCTCGTGATTTAAGTTACAGACATATCATCCAGCCTTAATTGCAAGTTAAGTTGCAAGTACCCGATTTGAACCCTACAGCCTCTAGTCTGGGTCCCTGAACAAAACTCTTAACCCCTGATTGCTCCCCAGGTGCCACACAATGGCAACCCACTGCTATCCAAGGTGATGGGTCAAAATGCAGAGAACAAATTTCTCCATTGTAGGATAATAAAGGGATTTGTTTATTTAGACTATCAGGGGTTGATCATAGTAGAAGTGACCTTTCCAAAATGCTTGTGATGAGGATATTTTTGATGCACACATGCAGATTTTTCAAAAGCATCTTATACAAATTTAGTTGAAATCAAAATCATACAATGAAGTTAAAATGTGGTATAAAAGAAATATGAGAAATTTATTATAAATACAATTTCTGAATGAACGAAGAAAAAATGGTATTACTGCTCTTTATTGATAACATCCTGTTATCAATGAGATTTGAAAAATAAAACACTTTAAATTTGATTTTAACCTCTGAATCAGTATCTATTAGAGCGTATAAAAAAATAGCTTTGGAGTTTGACCATTTGATTAAGTGACCTGCCCTGGAAAACTGTGAGGTTAATGTTTTTAAATTTCCCCTCAATGTCTCACCGTAAGCCGTACCCATTAAGTAAAAAAACAAACTGGAAATATAAGCTGCTGATGTCAACTGAAGTGTCCCCCACCACACCTGTAGGGGGATCTCTACATATCAGCCCTAGAGCAGGGGCAAAGAATACTAGCTCCTATTAGCTTGTTGGCTCATGGAAATAAAAGCCTCTAATGAAAGATGAGATTTCTTCTTTAGCTCTACAGAAGTTGGGGACCATCTCTTCAATGGGAAGACTCAATGCAGCGAACAAATGTGAAACTTGTGAATTTGGCAAATTTATTCTCCGTCATGCTTGCTACTACTTGTGTCAAATAAAATTAGCTACTTCTTTCAATTCCAGCTTTGACTTTCGCTGCCTGCCACTTAGGAAAAATTTATAAAAAAGCCTGGACTTTTATATAATAACCTGCATGGTTCAAAGCGTGGAGAAAAAAGTAGCAGAAAGTACGCTACCTATTGTGAGCTCACTATATTAGTACATATTCATTATGTCCTAGGTGTAAAGGGTGCATATGTCTTTTCTGTGCAGTCCATGAGTTAGATAAACATTAATAATCTTGCCTGCACACATTTAGTGCAAGGGAAAAGCTAACCCCCAGGTTAATTACATTACACCTTTCTATAAAGAACAGAATGTTCAAACTATGCCGCAGGGTTAATGTCCTCCATTCAAAAGATAATTTATTGAAAGGTGTTGTTGTTTCATTGGAACTGTTAATAAGATGAACTTAATGTGAAAAAGTATGTGCTATTGAGTCTACTGTAAACAGCAGTCAAAAAATTTAGGCTGCAGTTTTTGATTATCTTAACAAAATAGTTAAAAGTTCAAACTTTTTATCAATTAATGACATGCTTTCCTAATTAGCTATTTTTGCAATATTGAATAAGATGTGCCTTTTGTGTTACACCCAATCACCTGATTTTTGTTTGTGATATTGGACCCCATAAAATGGCATTTCAAATTCTTACATCACAAGTTGATTGTGTTCTGTTGCTGGGCAGATTCGAATTAAATGCCCCTTTTCCATTGCAAGGTACAAGGCTAATAGGCAGCTGAATGTTTATTTATTTATTTTAGATGCCATTTAAGTAGCAGTCTCGTTCTCCACATGACAGCCAATAAGCACATTTATTAAAATAAAGATTTATTTGCTCCATTAAACTCTGAACTCACTGCAGGATTACAGCAGAGGAAATTGCATAATAGACACATTAAGGCTCCATATTTGTCTGGATGTGTTTTATTTCAATCTAATAAAGATCAAATTTGACCCCATTTTAGGTTTTTGAGGAGTTGCAGGAATATTAAGTCTCTTGATCCAAGCAACCAGGAGTTTAATGAGTTCCTTTTCTATCATACCACATGCACATAAGTTGGATGGAAAACGGCAAAATCAATTTTGGCTCAGATTTAAGAGAATAAAGACGTGCTGCCTGTAGAATGAAAGCAGATGGATATTAAAGAGGATTTGAAAAGAAAATCTCCCACTTAGTTTTCCTCTCTACTCTAATACATATTAAAATCTTTCTGATGTGAAAAGGGCCTCAATGAATGTCCAGCACGCCTTTGGTGGTTGCAGTTTTTGGGATAGAACTAGTATATGTAGATTCATTTTCTTTGATTTACACATGTTTTTTTATAGGTTCTGTTTATAGCCTTTCAGTTGAAAGCCCAGAGGAGTTGGTTCTGGTGCAGCCACAGGCAGTATGCTTCAGTTGTAATTTCTAGAAGAACACATAATGCAAAAAAAAAAAAAAAAGAAAAATAAACTGTGCACTGACCTTGTGCACCTCTGAGTCTGTTAGCGATTAAAATGAGCTACAACAAGTTTTTTCTGCTTTCTTCCTCCTTCGGCTGCATATAATCAGTGTCTTTTTCAGCTTTGTTGATTTTTAAATTTACTTGTTTGTTTTAAATGCTCTACAAGTTGTTTCTTTAGCTGTTTATTAGGATAACCAGTATTTGTTTATTTGCAAGTTGAGGGTAGTCCGCTACCCTTTCAGTAATTGAGCCACTCTTATTGCAGTTTACACTTGGCTCAGCTCCATAGCTACTCAGCATTTTGGGCCATTCTCCTCTCTGCTCATCACCTCTGTGCTGACCAGACCATTCTCTCTATAAACCAGAGGACCTCGAGGCACAACTTGAAATTAAGGCAAATTATAACCCCCCTTCCCCTCCTTCTGAGAAAAAAAAAAACCATCATCATGGCTTTGGAGCTGACATATAAAGTAAAATTATCTCAGGAGAAATTAAAAGGTTTAATAGAGTTTCAAATGCTCATAACTGCAGATGTATTGCTCATTATATCTTTACACCTGCATGATGTAGAGAGCTAAGAAGCAAATAGCTTGGGAAATGTTACATGGATATACTCAGCTTCTTATGAACCATTTACTAACAGGATGGGGTGAGAAAGTAAGCTTTTATGATATATTTTTGGAAACCTAATGAATGGTTGCAGGTCTGTCATAACAATGAAACCTTGACTCTCAGTATAGCTAACCTGTAAAAAAAATAGAGGTTTAAAAAAGATAAGATGAAATACAGATGAAATTTTGGTTGCTGCAGGTTTGGAACTCAGACTGAGCGTGGTTCTGTCACTTCCCTTGTTGTCACGTCACGTGTCTGGTTAATGTAAGGAATTTCTGCAGGGTTAATGACTGAATGCATAGAACTTTCCACTGTGACTGATACAAATCAAATGCCTCATTGCAAGGTGTTGCAATTATAGACTGAAGTTCATTATATTTCAGTAGACTGCTTCCGCAGCAAGTAAAACACCAAGCTAAGTGTGTTACTTGCTGTGTGCTGCCATTCATGTCTGGCTTTTTTGGGTTTCTTAAACTGTTGTTCCATGGGAAAAAGAAAAAAAAAGAGTCAACCGTTACAGCATAGTGCCAAAGAAGACACCATTAGCAGAAGAGGTTGACAACATTAAAAACTCCCTAGTCTTTCTGTTGTACAGCAGAAAGGTTTTCTGATTAAAGAGGTGAAACCTCGCCGGCATCAAGAAGGGAAAGACAGCCCAGCTGGAGAACAAAGTTTTCAACCAGGAACAATATACACGCATGAATTACATTCTCAACATGCCATCAATAAAAAACATAAAACAGCAGAAAAGAGCAAAACAAGAGACGAGGCTGAGGGGGACTAATGTTAACATCAATGAAAATCTGAGCTTGCCAGGAAGGCCAGGGGCAAAAGGAACAATATAAACTGGAATGCACTAGCTCCATCGTTGAAAAAGAATTTTTCGAGTAAGCCTGTTTGCTGCTCTAAAAAGAAAATACATTTGGCACAATTGATCATGATATTTTATTCCGGAACTTAGAGCATTTTGGTGTATGGAGGGATTCTTGAATGGATGAAGAGCTATTTCAAGAGTGGGACAAAATTTGGAAATTGCTGCAGGAGTGAGACAGAGTAGACTGACGAGCAGAAGCCAGCAGACACTGAAGAGCAGAAGAGTGCACAGGCAGAATCCAGAAAACTGGGCAGAGCTAAGCAGGTGGAAGGGATGAACTAATAATCCAGTCATCTCTGCCAAGATCATGACGGTATATTTAAATAAAAAGTCTGTGGATCTGCAGTAGCAGCGGCTAGGGCATCAAAGTCAGGCAACTCTGGAGAGAGGAAACACAGGTTAGTGACCATGAAAACCTGATGGAGGATGATATGAACGCATTAGTCACTAATCTGGTGTAGAGTACAGTCCGTGCCTAGAGAACAAGGTTGATACCAGCCAGTCGGCTGACAAGAAGCAGCAGTTGTCGCACAGAGAGTTCCTGACCCTGACGCCTTGAAGACTGCAGAGCTGGCAGGAGGTCAGATCGAGGCAGACAAAGGAAGGCACGATAAATTAGAGGGTGAAGTTAGGAGGCAGCTCCAGGTACAGTCCACAAGAAGAATGCAGCAGGTGTCCAAAGACAGGTCAGGCAAACAGATCAGAACAGGGACAGGCAGGCTCAGGGTAAGCAAAATGGGTCGGGATCAGGCAATCAGATCATTATCAGTTTCACTGGAATAATTCTCACACCAAAAGCTCAATAATAACCTGGCTCTGATGACTGGGAGCAAGCAGTCCAAATAGAAACTGGAACAGGTGGATATGATGAGTGGTAATGAGAAACTGGGCGGAGCTAGGCAGGAGAATGGAATGAGCAACCAAGCTCGTCATCAACGCTAAGATCAAGACACTGATACTGTTTTTTCTCTTCATAAATGACATATAAAAGATTTACAACTTATTCAACTTTGTTTTGTTAAAAGATTATACAAGATTTTTTGGTACTGGTGAGAGTAGCTCTTGATATTATAATATGAAGCTAAACAAAATATGACCAAAATTGTCCTTGAATCTGGAGAAAACGGAGTTCATGTCATTTTTTTAAAGGAATTTCAAAATAGATGAGGCATAGGTGGATTATAATATATAATTATAGTTTTGATTATAATGTTCTGTCACTATTGACTAAATGATCTGCAGGAATTTCATATCAAACATGTCCAGACTAAACTATTCAGACACATTGCAATTCTTAGCAAAGCAAGCCATTTTCTGAATTTTAAAGTAATACACTGATTTACCATCCCTAGAAGTCTGGAGCCACACATACAGGACATCACTCAAACCGCCATGCACGCATCTCTCGAAATCTCATTAAAGAGCTATCAGAATGCTCCCATTATATAAACAAACAACTATCCAGTCCTTCCAATTAATTTTGCTCAACAAAGCTGCAATGTTACATCAACATTAAAGGTCTTCAAGCTAACAAGAATGTAAATGAGCTGGAGGGCAGTGTACTCGCAGGTACTGCTGATGCAGTGCAGCATGGTTGGACTGGTCTTGCGTTGCTCACTCAGCTGTTCTACAGCAGGTGTTTTGGAAGCATTTTGGGGCTTTGTGAAGGACCAGCTATTATAGCCTGTGCAGTTAATTTCATGGGCATTAGAGACGGCTGCTGAAGACTCAGTTGCTGTCTGTTAACTGGGATTAGTGGTTGGAAAAACAATACCAAAGCTGAAGGCTGTCAGGAGGGAGGCTCAGTTGAGATACTGTAATATGACACAGCACTGAGAAATGGGATAAGTTGTCCCTCCTCAGAGTATTCCTGAAAAACATATAAAAAGCCATCAGGTATCATTCTGACAAGCATAACAAGTGAACATCATCTGCAGTGTTGCATCCACATACAGTATTTCACAAGGTGTGAATGATGGGTTTTCAGAAACTCAGAAGCGCATCAAAGAACTGCCCCAATTTAGATGCTTCTGCTCAAAAGTAGTGAGTGCGTTGTGCTCTGAGCTAACAAGCACGCCTCATACTCGCCCGCCACACATGCTTCTCCACACACAGCATCAAAGCGCAGCTCGCACTGTTTGAAATTCATTGAAAGCATTGGATTAATAATGCAGAGAGAAGCTCAGAAAAGAAGACACATAACATGAGGCCTTCTCGACTCCTCCACCATTAAAGCATGCAAAACCCTTCTGACACGACAAAATTGGAAACCTTTGAACAGAGAAGTGAATAGCTGTGAGAGCGTTGTGTTGAAAGTTACTGGAGCTAAATCCCCCAGGAGGTAGACAGATACACGTTAGCTAAATGAAACCATTCCGTCTCTTTTTTTTTTTTTTACAGTGCCTTTTTCCATCCGCCTCCCACTAGGTTTGTTAAATAAAGATTGTCAAAAAGAAAAACATTTTCAAAAAGAAAAACATTTTCATAAATGTAAGAACAGTATTGCACAACGATTCCTGTGGGTTTGTTTCTGACCAGGTGGTGAGCATTTAAATAGAAAGAAAAAAAACAGAGACTGGGACGGCATGCTATTAAAAACAGATGGATCTGGTCAGATGGTACTGTAGTCTAAATGTGTTTCCTCATTTAATATTTTGGTAATTTTAACCTGCAATGTGTTTCTCCAAGTAGGAGCTATTGTTAGCAAAGCTATTTGTAAGTCGCTGTAAGTAATATGCAGATTTTCACATTTTTTTGTGTAAGACATTTGTGTTTTATTCATCTGTTGAAAAGAGCATAGCTATCTAACATTTTTTTTTATTATTATTTGAAATTTTTTTCACCAGGAAAAAAAAAATCCCATTGAGATTAAAAACCTCTTTTTCAAGAGAGTCCTGACCAAGAGGCAGCAAAGTTACATAAGAAACAGATACATTAAAATAAATGACAGGTACATAAAAAAAACATATCAAGTAAAACAATTACAGATATTTGAGGCTGCTTGCCTCAAGTTGACAATTTGCTTCAAATTTTTCCACTTTCAACTTTCTTTGTAAAAAAATTCCACACACAAGGTGCTGCGTAGCTAAAGGCTTTCTTCCCTGGTTCTGTGCGGGCAAAAGGACCAGTGAGCAACAGCTGATCGTTGGATCTCAGGGCATAAGAAGCCAAGCAGACATACAAATATTTTCCACTTTAGTTTTATTTTTTTTATATACAGTGTTTAAGACAGTATCCATTGGTCCATTAACTAACATTTGCCACATTATAAACAATAACTAAAGTGCATTTAGCTCAGGTTTTATAGATCTCTTTTAAGACATATTTTACTAATAAAAATTATAAAAGTGTATTTGTATTTTTCCTGTTTTTATTTCTCATATGCAAAACTAAAATTAAGTAAATGAGATATAATCCAATTAAGGGAATATATTCCACCTATGAGTAATTTGATATCAGTAAAAATCTACCAGTTTGCAGAGAGTTTGTAGAAGAACATTAGTGAAAGAAACGCATTATGAAGATAGCAGATGCATATTTTAACCAGAGGTTTTGCAAGTCGCATCATTTGTTAGTTTTTTATTCTAAAATATTTTCATTTGCCTCTTGTCTTATTTAAAGCTGTTACTTTATTTTACCCTTTGTTTTGTCCTTTATTGTTTCTTAGATATTGTTACCCTGTTTTCCTCCAGTTCCCAGTTTCTGCATTAAATCCTCTCTTCTTTATGCGCCTTCCGACATCTGCTTACAACTTTAGTCGTTCACCTCAATAAACCATGACATGAGGATTTTTTAACCTAACCTAACCAAATTGTTTGCACATAAAAAAACAAAACAACAAATGGCAATCAGAGGAAACCTATCAACACATCTGGTTCACTGATGCAAAGCTAGAACTATAAATCACAGGATTCTAGGTTGTTCTGAGACTTATTTCATCCCTACTGTATGCACCTTGTTTCAATGTTTTTATGAGTCTTTAGCTTTAAAATAAAAATTTAACAGTTGTGAAAAAAATATTTCACAAAATATTACTGATAAGGAATCATAACATTTTAACCTGGTCTTAAAAGAGTGTATACTTCAAAGAAAAGCAACTTCTGGTCAGAAGCCTAAAAAATAAAAGTCCAGGACCTTACAAAGAGGGTTAAGAATAAAAGTAGGACTTTGCAACATTAATTTAGGAAAAAGTGTAGTATTTAGAGTATTTTTGGGGGGGATTTTTACCCTGGTAAAGGCTGGTACACTGAGACCCCACACATGACCATAAAAACAATTCAGGGGTCAGAACCGTTTTGGTCGTACAGTGTGTCCTCTCCAGCTACACCACAAGCCCAGTGCAATAAACACAAACTGATTTTGACACTTGACCAACATCGAAGTGTAGAGGGGCATCTGACAAATGTTGCCAGATGCAAATGAGAAAGTTGCTTTGCTTTATGTCCTTTGATAATTCCTAAAAAAAAAGGCAATATTAAGATGCCTTTAAGCCAGGAAGTACACCTACATATATTTCTTATTCTGTTGTTGCTCTGAGCAACAAATCACGGCACACATGTGAGCTCCAGCACCCAGTGACAGCTCCCTCTAATGGGCCAAGCTCATGGGGACTTCTATGGGTCTTACACACCGTCGCTCAAAACCTGTCTGCTCAGCTTTGAGAATGCGTGCTCAACAATGTTTCTGCTCACGCTCGGCTTTATCTCTGCACAGGCTGGGCCTAAGTCCTACTTCAAGTGAGGCATGGCTCACCTGTCCTGTGTTTTCGTCTTCAGTATAATACTTCTGTACTTCTTTGAGTCCGATCCTGCAGCTCTCAATAGTCCTTGCTGCCACCCTCTGGTTTAGATTGGAACTGCTTGTTCTGCTACATAATGATAAAGAATCTTTTTAAAAAATCCTGCATCTGGATCATGACCACATTAGTGAGTTGTTCCTTGGGCTAAGGAGCACCATACTTTAAAAATTTCATTAAAAGCTGTTCATAACTTTTCAAGATATCCTGTACACAGACAGGAAGTCACACACACAAACTCGACCAAGAACATAACCTCCTTGGCGCAGGTAATAAAACATTTAGGTTTTAACTAGGGCTTAAACATTTAATCAGATTAATTGATTATTGAAATAATCATCAACTAATTTAGCATATAAACAAAATTTTATTTAAATATATAAAAAAAATTTTTTGGGGCTGCTCAGTGGCGCAGTGGTTAGCAATGCTGCCTTACAGCAAGAAGGTTCTGGGTTTGATTCCTGGCCTGGGGTCTTTCTGCATGGAGTTTGCATGTTCTCCCTGAGCATACATGGGTTCTCTCTGGGTACTCTGGCTTCCTCCCACAGTCCAAAAAACATGACTGTTAGGTTAATTGGCTTCTCTAGATTCTCCTTAGGTGTGAGTGTGTGCGTGAATGGTTGAATGTCCTGTTTGTCTCTGTGTTGCCCTGCGATGGACTGGCGACCTGTCCAGGGTGTACCCCGCCTCTCGCCCATTGACTGCTGGAGATAGGCACCAGCACCCCTCGCGACCCCAATTGGGAGAAGTGTGTTAGATAATGGAGGGATGGATGGATGGATATAAACATTTTGCATTTAAGATAAAAAAAGAAAACATTTGTCTATCAATATGCTCTATTCAGAACCCCTCAAGTGGAAAAGTTTGATTTTCACCTGGTTTAATTTCGTCAAAAGTCTTCTATAGTAATCTTTGGCTATTGGATTGATTAATCAAAAAATAATAAACAGATTAATCGATTTTGCAAAATAATCATTAGTTGCGCCCTAGTGTAAAAAATTTATTACAGTCGAATGTTTTATTTTATCTTGAATCCTACAGTTTGGTTTCGTAATCCCTGTGAGTTTAAAAGCAATAATCGCTAAACTGCCCTTCTCTATATTTGCAGTCCTTGCAATGCTAATATAAACGTAATATTTGATGGGTCAAAATATCAAATGCTTCTTTTAAAACTGTATCATATAAAAAAAATGTTGAGAAGTAAAACTGTGTAAACCAGGATTTTCACAAACAGACAAAATTGATGCCTTGGCATATTGAATTAAGACATGGTTGCCTTTATTTCTTTTTATTTAAATGTTATTTCTTATCTCTATTGCATAGCAAAGAGAACGATTAAATGTTGCTTAAAGCTGCTCACAATCGTTGGTACTGTGCTCTTTCCTGTCATGCACTCAAAAATGCTTGTTTCTTTCGTCTGTGGTGCTGATGGTACCTTTTCTCCAAAAGATTAGAAATGTTATTTAAAAAGGATATATTAATGTCTACAATTTTAAAACTGTCAAAAAAACATTTTCCCAAAGACAGTCTTTAATATACCGTGAGTTGTAGACATTTTAACTTTCCAACTTTAAATACAAGCAGACAAAAATCACAATTGAAAATGTGTTACACAAAATGGGCATCAATTAGATTTACACAGCTGGTCTCTGTTGTTATTTCTCCAGAGATAAGCTTCCCATTTGCAGTTTAATAAACGAAAAGCGAAGCGAGAGCGCTAACACAGGTAATGTGCTGCAGTAAATAAATGGCCATTGAACAGGGGGAGTTGACATTTAGATAAATGTGGCTTTAGAATATAAACAAATAATGATTGTATCCAGTAGCACTGGGCATGTACAATTACACAGCATCAGAACTGTACATTTGTAAGAAAGTGGGCACACACTCCAGCTGAGTATGTCCTTCTGGCTGCCTAGACAGCATGTTTTGTTTTGTGGTTTTCCTGCTCATAACCAACAGCCTATTTTACACCCCATTATCTAATGATGTAGATGGAATTTTAATGAGTGTAATCAATATCTCATGACCATGTAGTAACAGGCCTTTATAAGATACATAAATTCTCACACATACACTCATAACCACGCAGATTACTGTATTTCTTAGCCTCTGGCTAACTTTCTGTAACATTTCAACCTATTTTTCAATGACGCACTCAATACATCCATTCAGCACCGTATCTGTTGCATAAATACACTCTAAAATCGCAACAATACAATTAAACATTTACTACTAAAAGCATGAAATTGCTCATAATGTTCAGAAGATAATCAGGTCATTGGGTGTGTGTTTGTGTGAGTGCTCTAACAAACTTGGTAGTGTCAGATCATGGCACGGGGCGATACTTCTGGTTCTGTGTCATTTCTGGTTACTGTAGAGCTTTAAGTCTTAATGCTGACTCTTCAGGCGTCCTCTGTTCAGTAGGCATGGTATAAAGGAAATAACGCTGTCACTGAAACAGTGTGCAATGGGATTATGAAAGGACAGCAGCTCAGACTCTAGTTGATGTCTGATCAATCTGGAGAGCAAAGAGATTTGATGTCAGCTACCTCTGAGATTAATACATTCCTCAAATGAATATACTTCTTACGCAGGTGACGACATGTAAGAAAAGAATACCTAGGAATCATCTTACTATACAATTAGCGGTGCATTTTAAAAATTGTAAATGGCCTGTACTTATATAGTGCTTTTTCAAGTAAGAACACTTGACCAAAGAGCTTTACACTACATTCAGTCATTCACACATTCACGCAAACACTCACGTTGATGCTGTCAAGATACACTGTAGCCACAGCTGCCACCGGCCCCTCTGCCCACCATCAGTAGGCAATGCATGGGAAGTGTCTTGCCCAAGGGGAGGATGACATTTAAAAACCAGAGCCAGTGGTTGAACTGCATCAGTTCAACCCTCCAGTTGCAGGGCAACCTCATGCATACAACGCCCCCGTCACCCCACAATTTGCGGCGACAGTTCGAGTACCATGGATCTGTCAGAGATTCGTTGGACATGTCCAAATGCTTTTATCACTTCACTTCACACAGTGTGTACTATATGTTTGTGGCACTGCTAATGAAAGAATGCAATGCAACTAAAATACTGTTAGATACCTTTACACCTCATGCAAAGTTTTTTCTATGCCTTTTACTCACATCGGCATGCAGGATGCTTGAAACCAAAATTGGGACCACCTCAATCTGTTTCACTTCTCTATAATGTGATGTACAAAAATGTGCTGTTGAATTTATTTCCTTTTTTTTATGTTGTAGAGACAAGGATCCGGGCCAGCTGCTGGCAACAAGACGACCTCTGGAGGAAAAGGTAAAAAAAAAGAATCAGATGTACAATCTCTTACTTTGTTCTCGTAGGTAACAAAAAAAGAACTGCCATATGCTTTAAGTAATGATAAAAAGAAGGAGCACAACTAAATTGGCAGTAAGTAGTCTGCAGTTTGTTGTATATTACAGCTCATATTACAAAATGACTGATGGAGCTGAAGAAGTAAACACACAACCCCTTTCTGTCAGATCAACCCGTGTTACAAGATATTGAGATGTAATATTCATTTTAATTCGGTCTAAGAACATAATTTAAACATGGTAATATAATGTACTGATGAAATGCTTCCTAATAGATTATGTTTGTATGAGCATGCCATAAGAGAAATGGAAATAAAATGATCTATATTAAATATGCAATACAAATTAGACCTATGAGGAGGTTAGACTGCCTGTACTAATCCAATTCACACAAGAATCGGCCTGGTCCTATGATAATGCCTAGTGCCATATTACAGTACAGTAAATTAATGCATTTTTAGTTGCCATAGAATAACATATTCTGCTCCATGAGTACTGCGTAGCTCACACAAGCATTGTTATTGTCTAGAACTTGACTAAATCCCCTGCAGTAGCTGTGTTTTCATTTCTATTGGCTATGATATCCCATTGGGAACTTTAGTACATCAGCCCTCAATGTGCTGCTAATTTTCATCCTAAATAAAGATTTAGCTTTTGTTTCTACACCTAAACCTGACTTGACAAATACAACTATATTCTTTAAAAATCTCCATCTTGCTTAAATTCATGATTTAGGTTTTGGAACAGTTCTTATTTCTTAAATCAAGGTCTAGGCTATCACTATCATTTTTAATCTCTGTTGTAATGATTTACTTAAGATTCAGCTTCTACTGTAATATGTTGAAATAAAGTAAGCTATGATTAAATATCTTACAGCAAAAGTTTTTCCTCCTGTGTCATTTACTTAATATTTGGACCACAACTTTATGAAATTTAGGGATTAGTGTTTTAGCTGTTTTCCACACAGTTAATCTGTAACAGCTAGAGATATCAAAGTCATATCATCTAAGCAAAGCATACAGAGCAGGTCACAGTAAGGAGCAGACATTGAGCTATGGCGGCCTGTTTTACTACCAACATTAGTGTTAAGGGTAAGAAAGAGACTGTTAGGGATGAAACCCAAACTCAACTGATGCAGTCATGCCAAAATCCTACAATACAGTTGTGCAGACCATAACATTTAAATATCGGCTCGATATAACAGTTGCCCTTACAAGCATGAAATGAGAACCCTTTGGAACTGGGTTCTATTTATTTTCATCATCTACAGTATAATATTTGATGGCCTGAACATTGTTATTAAAATCTCTGTTTATCCAGTGGAATGCTTTTTTGGCATCATATATTTATGGAATATCTGCTTGTTTCCCCAAACTCTGATCGCTATACCATAAGTTACCATAAATATGCACACAACACACACCTATATACAACTGTGCTTGAAAGTTTGCTTATCCTCCCAACTGTCATCATCTCCTGATCAGGATATTTGGTTCTTTTCCAAGTTTTCACTTTGGATTTTTAGTCACACTTTGATTTATGTAATTCTTTGTGTTTTCAAAGTCATTAGTTTCATTTCCATTTATTGTCATCTAAGTTATTTTCTAGTTATATTTAAGCACTGTTGTATTTATGAGTTACTCTGTTGCCCCCTTGTGTCAGTCTATTTTCCACTAGCTTCCTTCT
>NW_015151234.1:174460-175435 GCF_000732505.1 Cyprinodon variegatus | reverse complement strand
ATCATATATTTATGGAATATCTGCTTGTTTCCCCAAACTCTGATCGCTATACCATAAGTTACCATAAATATGTAGACAACAAACACCTATCTACAACTGTGCTTGAAAGTTTGCATACCCTCCTAACTGTCATCATCTCCTGATTAGGATATTTGGTTCTTTTCCAAGTTTTCACTTTGGATTTTTAGTAGTGTTGCACCGATACCGATACCAGTATCGGCAGGGGCCCTGATACTGCCCTAAAATGGTGGTATCGGTATCGGCGAGTACCAACAAATAGGGCACCGATACCATTTTGAGAGCCATAAGTTTATTCAACTATTGTCACCCACTCCTGGTAGGCAATAAAAATTTCTACTGGATTCACTTTGTATTAGATTTTTTCCTGCTTCACAAAGGTAGGCAGCAGCTTGACAAAGCCATGAGAGCGATTATTTTACATTATTATGGTATCGGTATTGGCCGGTACTGCACAGCCGGATATCGGTATCGGGGCTAAAAAATGGCATCAGCGCAACACAAATTTTTAGTCACACTTTGATTCATGTAATTCTTTGTGTTTTCAAAGTAATTAGTTTAATTTCCATTTATTGTCATCTAAGTTATTTTCTAGTTATATTTAAGCACTGTTGTATTTATGAGTTACTCTCTGTTGCCCCCTTGTGTCAGTCTATTTTCCACTAGCTTCCTTCTATCTCCCTCTGTCCACACCTGCTCCCAATCACTTAAATACTCCATGCTTTGTTCAGTTTGGCATATATACTCCTCGTCTGCATTAACAGTTTGTTTCATTCCTTCATTACCTAAGTTTGTTCACATGAGCTTATCATAGTTTTTTTGATTCCTGCATTTCTAGCAGGTCTTTTCTGGATTATTGATTCTGTACTATCTACCTCTTCATTAAATCTGCAAGAAATCCTCTCTGCCCCTTCAGACCGGCATTTGGGTCTTTTACCAAATTACCAAATTTCCACA
>NW_015151234.1:170844-172521 GCF_000732505.1 Cyprinodon variegatus | reverse complement strand
GATCTTCCAAAATGTTCCTAATCTGTATTAAAACAAAACTGACTAATAGTTTCCAGACCACAACTAGAGTGTTCAAAAGTTAGCACAAAGTTTCAGTCATTACAGCAAGAAAACCACCAATCAGGCTCAAAATCTGAGTGAAGAGATGGACTCAGACGAGAACTTCCAGTCACTTAAAGACAGTAACAAAGTTGACCTTTTGTCACCTAAGAACATCTATAGGTTTAACCCCTTGACAGCTGAAAATATCCTTGTAAATGTTGGTATATTTCATATTCCAAAACATTTATAACAGTCAAATATAATGTACACTGTTAAGGACCAGTTGTAAAGGAAACAAGAGCTTGCTAATGTAACGATCTTGGTTCTGTTGGTTTTCTCTAAGTTTTCAGTTTCACGTTTATCCATGTTTTTCTTTGTCTTCTAGCTTTATTGGTGTGTTCTGGATTTATTTAAGTTTCTTAGGCATTTCTTTGCTTGTTCTCTGTTGCCCCCACGTGTTTTCTTTTCCCTTGGCTTCCTCGTCAGCTCTACTCAAACCTGCTCCTTATCAGTTTGTTAGTCCTGCCTTTGTTCAGTCAGCCATAAATACACTCCCTATTTAAAGCCTTACACAAGCATTGTTCAGGCTCCTTAATTTTTAAGCCACATTTAATGATAAACAAAATGCTTTATATCATCAATTCGTGTCCAATTAGGCGATATTACTTANCAAGGCAAATAAAGGCTTCAACGAGAAATGTAATATCCTCTCTGCTTTCGCATCCCTTAAATCATGACAGTAATTTGAGGTGCCCTCCTGACTCAGCGTTACTACATGGCTCTAGATGGCTGTCAAGAGACAATGATAGATCTAGAGTTTTCCAGAGTCTGGGGCCATGAAAGGGCAACATTCAGTCATTTATATTAGTAAGTTATTGTTCAAAACTCACTATAAAAAGGATGTAGGCAAAACATTTTGAGTTTACAGCAAAAAAAAATATGGTTCCATATCAAATGAGCAGATGGGAGTGGGGCAATTATGAACTCACTGATAAAAAAATCCTAAGAGGTGTAAATGTTTGTTTTTTAATTAGACGTAAATTTTAAGCTCAACCATAGTTCAGTAAAACACTTACATTTTCATCTTGGCTTTTGTTTTTGCCATGCCTCATCTCGCCTTTCTCTACAGACCTTTCTGGAAGTGGGGCCGGTTGTTGTCGTTTTAGATTAGGTATTATTCTTCAGAACCCCGGCTTGGCTCTGGTTCCCTCAGACTTAAAAAAATGTATCACTTTAGTTCTTGGAAAAATTTTTGATCAAAAAAAAAAAAAAAAAACCTTTATGTTGTGCTTCATAAATAATACTGATCTGATATTAAATGTTACTCACGATTTAGTCACAATTTAGAATACAAACATATTTTGTCATGAGATATAAATAAATATGGACGGTATGAGTTGTTGAATTGACCTTTTTAGTACATTTTTATTGGAGAGTCTAGATTAAGGCACTTTTTTATTTTCAGTAAATATTCAAAGAAAACATTAATTCCAACTTCTTTTTTTGTTTTTGATTTCATCTGCTAAGGTTTTTAGGATTAGTTGATCTGTCTGTCTGTCTGTCTGTCTGTCTGTCTGTCTGTGTACAGGATAACTTGAAAAGTTATGGATGTATTTTAATGAAATTTTTATCAGA
>NW_015151234.1:161343-170734 GCF_000732505.1 Cyprinodon variegatus | reverse complement strand
AGATGATCTTACATTGTGAGATAGGGATATTTGGCGGAACAAGCAGTTCCCCACTAAACCAGTGGGTGGCAGCAGTGAGTATTGACAGCCTCAGCATCGGACTCAAAAAGTCTGTAGGTAGGGTTTGTTAAGAGGATTAATTGAAAACTCATGAATGGATTTTAAGGATTTTTAATTTATTTAAATTTGGTAATGAGCCAGATTATATGCGAGTTTTATTTACAGGTGTAAGTCAAATTAAGGGCAAAATTGGCTTCTTGGTCTGCACTCTTCAAGTGCTTTTCTAGCTTTTTAATAAAAACACAACCTTAAGTCTGTAAAATTTGAAGTTGCAGAATAAAAAAATGAAAAATCTATATGGGTGAATTTAAAACTGTTTTTGAAATAATGTCAAACATCCAAAGTGACCACTATTGGACATTTCTATTAAAAGCAATTAAGTGGATTCACATCATTACAATAGGCTGAAATGCAGGAAACAAATTTTTCTCCGGGAAAACGCAGGTTTTCTGCTCAATACAAATAAATAAGGGTAGGTGCTCACCTTGCAGGAAATTCACATGAACAAAAACTGACTCTTTGGCGTGACCTTGAAAATTAATTTGTAGCCTTTAAAAAGTGCTTTCCCAGAGACACACAAAGGACACACTCTGAAAGTGAGAGAGGTTTGAAAAACACAGCTAATGACGTTCGCCCACTCTGCATCCCTGAGCACAGAGCACAACACAATCTTCAAAGAGAAGCTCTCTCTTGCTCAAGGACGATTACAAACCAAAGTGTCCATATTCATAGGAACTCATTTTAAATTGTGTAAATACAAGTGCATGCAGCAGTGCTTTTCAGTGGTGCAGCAAAGCTTTTACCTGATATCAGCATTCACAGGGAGGCTTGATAAAACAGGGAGGTGGAAACTGCATGTTGTAGAAAATAATAGAACAAGAAAAAATCTGCAGAGTTGATGGAATTAGAGGAAACTTTCTATTCACTTTGCTTTTGTTTGCCTGGTGACAAAATGCAAAATGTACAAGTTAATTCTAAACAATACCAAGGAACACTGCATCCTTATGCTTGGATAATAACAACAAAATAACCTCTTACTTTAAATGCTGTTTGGAAACATCTGTGAATGTACAACTGCAGGATAATTTATAAAAGTGTAAAGGGTCCACACCTTCATATAACCCATTTTATCTTTTCCTATGCTTATATACATGATTCTAGTCTTATTGCTTTTTTTTTATTTTAATGACATATGGCTTATCAAAAAAAAAAAACATAAAAAAATATTTACATAACAAATGTTGATTGTTGCTTCTTTCTCTCTTTCAGTTTGCCCCTCTTACCATATTTTTTAACCTCTTACCATATTGTTGAAATATAAACTTATTGATTAGTATTATGTATAAAGTACATGCAGCCATTTGCACAAAATAGTGACACAACACTGAGGTCTAAACCATTGAAAAAGGTGTCATTGTGCAATCTAGACACAAGTTGAAAAATACGATCCTTTAAACTAAACAACACATACACTCCCTGCGTAAAGCAGCATAGTCACATTATATACCTATATGCAAAGACCAAAAACAATTTGACCATAATAAAATAACGTTATCTACACCAACGTATAACAAACATTTTTAGACCACCCAACCCGTTCTGCGTCCCAACAAGGTTGACTCACCTTCATCCCCCTCGCCTTGAAAAACAAAACAAAGCTTTTCTATACACATATTTAAGGCAGCATGTTTAACTAGGCTCAAATATCCAGAAAACATATAATAGCAACACAAAAATTGCAGTTAAAATAACACAACCAGACAATTTCCTCTATAGTGTGTCATAAAATGAACTGAGGAAAAATACCTCCTCAAATTAAATATATTTTCCAATAGTGAATTATTTATTTATTGAAATCAAAGTTTAATTCAATTTTGACAAAGGACATCTTTATTAAGACGTCTCTAGAGGAAAAAAAAATTAATTTTGTAATTTTCAGACTGCCATATTATTTTTCTTCTGGTGCATCGCCTAATGGCAGATTGCCCACTCTTGGGGGTATAGGCACCCCGCTTTGGGAATCACAGGTCTACACCAAGCATCTATCCTCATAGTGTTTAAATCGCACCATTAGAGCATTTCTTTAAAAAATTGAGATGGTGACAGCATTATGTGTATCCCATCCTCCCACAGCAAGTTTATAGGTTCCACACTACAGAACGTAATAAACTTGCATATGTGAGAATGGCAGATGTGACAGATTTTAATATCCTATTAATATCCTTACGTTTAAACATAGTTATTTATGTCAGGAGCATACATGACATGACTGGAAATGGTGTGACAGGAGCTTTAATTGAAATTTAGTGTTAAACATTCGTACAGTGCTTGGTTTAACTGGCTCTCCTTCTTTTCCACTATAATGTCTTTATGGCGAGGTCACAGGCTGATGGCACATTGACAGCATTTCTTAGACAGATTGTGCAAAGAGGAGAACTGGGGTTTCAATATCATGAGATTTGGTCCCAGATAATATTTTTCTTACTCCATTACCTGGTGAGCAACTTGAATAAATGTTATTCCCATCCTACAGTAGGAACTAATTAAACCACTATCTCTTATTCGTTTTCCGTTGGAGTTTATGCTGCCTTATTTCAGGTGCTGAAAACCTTAAAGTTAGGATTTGAAAACATAATTATACATGTTATATCTTAAAATTAAAACAGTCTGAAGTTTGCCATCTTTTTAATGTTACAGAAAGATATAGAAAGTGCTACATCAACAAAACCTCCCACCTCATTTGAAAAAAGCAAAGGCGTAATTTCAAGGAGTCTCACCTCAGAGATCAAAGTCATCTTTTTTAATTAGCATCGGACATGCCCCTTAAGTGATGATGACCTATTTCTTTACAGTTTTTAATTAGCCTTGCTGTTCCAAATTATTGCAGGAATGAATTATTCTTATTGTGTCAAATATTGTTTGTAAATCCTTTCAGTATTAGATTTCTGAATGCTGTAAAGAGCTAAATGCACATATTCTCTCTGCTGGTCTTTAAACCTCCCACGTTTCCTTCTTTTTTCAGATTTACTATTCTATCCTCAAGTTGGTTACACATACACATTTTTTTACAACTCAATAAAAGTTGACCTAAAATTCTAACTCACCGAGTTAATCAATACATAACCATCCCCTCACGTGTGTTTGAGTATTGATTCCTGGGGTCTGCCTCATGTTTCGACTTTCCTCTGGTGTTTCAAGGCCTTGGGGCTGATGAAACTTTTTTTCACACACTCTGACATTCACCTAGAGACAGAAAAATTCTGCTGCAAGGGAGACACACAGTGTATGTGAATATACAGACCTGTCTGTAGTTGCAGAACCCTCTGCACATAGAAAGTCCCTGTAAAAAGGGTTTTGTTTAGAGATTTGTTATCTTTCATTTTCTGTTAGCAAACCTCAGAGACCTTAAAAATAGTTCTATTACGTTGAGAATTAAGAACACACAAATAAACACCTTTTCAAATTTGCACAGGATTTCACTGAGAGACGTTGGAATAAAAAAGACTAAATACAAATGCATTAAATTCTCATTTATAAAGTATTTTGAAAGCCATACATTCTTCCTTTTACTTTGAAGAGGCAGTAATTGTCAAGATGTTCATACGTAACTTTTACCAAATACAGAGAAAAAAAAGGGGTAAGAAGTAACTTTGGGATATGTTGTTAATTCACCTTTTTGTTCTTTTGCTATTTTTGTCCTCTCATATTGTGGTACCAAAAATCCCCTGTTACCTTTCATGGCTATATAATGAGCAATTCATTAACCTGGCATGACAAGCCAGATTAATAATTTGTAGCACTCTCAATTTTACCGAAGCGTATTGCATTTACCAAAGAAAAAGAAATCTGACAGCTTATCTCATAATTACGAGATCAGTATCTCGTAATCCAGATCTTATCTCATAATTACGAGACAAGATGTCATAAATACGAAATAAAATAAAAGCAAATAAACCAGCACGGGATGCTTTATGGCTATAGGTTAATGCATCTGATATGCATTCCAGCTGGCTTGGTGGTGTCCCAAATACCTGTCTGGTGCTACCTTCTCAAAATCCTACATCATCCAGGAGTACAGCCGAGGCTTCAGAAATGCTTAAAAGGACCAGGTCCCAACTTTATGCAGCATGTTAATTCATACGAAAAACTGACACCATAAGGAATCTGTTTTAATTGAGCTGTTGATGGATTTTCGTGTATGATCACAAGGCTACATGTTTACTCCACGAGCAGTAATCTCAGGGTAATAGCTGCGTACTTTATTGATGAAGTGGAAAACAGTAGCAGAACTACAATGCTTATCAGGACAGACCTGGGTACAGATATTTTTAAGAAATAATAATCAAGACCAGTTTTCTGAGAAATGCTACATTACTGGCTCAAGTAATCACAACCAAATATATAGACAAGATCTCATAATTACGAGATCAGTATCTCTCCTTGAACCCCAGTCGGCCTCGGCAGATGGCCGCTCACACTGAGTCTGTTTCTGCTGAGGTTTCTTCCTATTAAAAGGGAATTTTTCCTCTCCACTGTCGCTACAAGCATGCTTAGTGTGAGGGATTGCCTTCGAGTCAATGAGTCGATGCAATCAACTGGTTTTCCTTAAATAGAAAACTTTAAATCAATTTGACTGTATGATCTGGTGAACTTTAAAGTGCCTTGAGATGACATGTGTTGTGAATTTGCGCTATATAAATAAGCTGATTTGAATTGAATTGATAGTTATGCGATCGTATCTCCTAATTATGAGAAAAGATCTCATAATTACAAGATAATATCTCATAATTACAAGATACTAATCTCGTAAATATGAGATAAGCTATCTGATTTTTCTATGTTGGTGAATGAAATACACTTCTGTACAGTTTGGTTCTACACATTATTAATCCTGGATTACTCCCATAAAATCTGTTTGGAGGAAAGGAGGTGAGCTGATTAGAAAAGTCATCCCTAATGCCACCCTAGCAAAGTTTGCTCTTTTTCTATCATGGTAACAAATAAAAGAAGCTGTGCCATGAGTAACAACAAGTTACCCATGCTACACTTCCATCACTCACTGTTATTCTTTAAAATATGAAATAGTGGATCATGTCAAAACTGATGTGATAGCCAGCGCTTCTTGTACTGATACTGATAGAGTGCCATGTTTATTTCAGTTTGGCTGTGGACCTCGCACCTCTTGCTTTTTTTACAGCTGTAAATCTTGCTTTAAATATTAATCTTTGCAAAGTCACTGGTCAACTAATGCCTGGCCGTTTCTTGAATGGTTGGTTTGGGATTGGCACATGATGGATTCTTGCTTGTATGTGAACTAAAAAATACTTTAAAAATTCAGCCTACAGTAAAAAGGTCAGCAATTCATTCCCCTTGTGAAACATGCAATCTTGTATTATTTAAAATTAAACTGCGGTTGCAGTTTTAGTACTTTTGAAGGTCAGGTTCAAACTGACACATGGTTGACAAACATTTCTGTGGTCATTGCACCCAAAAAATGGGCATTGGTAATTCCAGATGAAGAAAGAAAGAAAATGCAAGGAAGGAAATAAAACACTAAGAATTGTGCAAGAGAATTAAACAACTGAAAATACTAAATAAAACAAAGCCCATATGGCAAACCCCAAAAGGCAAAGATAACTAAATATTGCAAACCAAACCAAAATCAAAATCTAACCTAGGGTGATTTGGGGGTTATGAAATATAGATAACAATTGACTATAAGGCAAAATAACTGTGAGGCAAGAAAAAAAAGAGGTCAATCATACGTTCTCAAATTTTCTAATCATATTTGTTCCAGTTACTAATCCAAATTACAAAAAGGAATACCTCCTGACGTCAGAATTCCGATTGGGAAAGCTGCCTGATAGGTAGCTGATGTAAACTGTTTACACTTCTCGCCATATGTCGCTTTAACAGTTGATTTTGGCTAAAATCTACTGGCTCCTTCCACCTTTCAGGCCCCACAGTAGGCAATGGACAATTAACTGGTTAAATCATTGACACACAAAGTGGTATAAAATATGAATCCATTAACTTTTGAGTTTTTGCTACATACATATACAGTAGCATGACTTATTCAACAAACCTAGTTAATAGTTTTAGTTCAATCTGAAAAACTCACAGAGAAAAGACAATTAGGAGAAATTTATTGGTACAATTACTTTGTCTTTGGTGCTCAGACCTCAGCAGGAAACATAGTGCTTAATTTTGATAGATATGCATGAACAGGAGCAAAGCATAGGGCTGTTCCCCCCCAGGCCTGAAACTGGAAGTGGAGTGGAGATACATGTAGATGAAGTTAGTCAGTCTGTAGACTGTTGATTAGAGAGACGGTATGCTGAGCTTTATGGGGAGATCCATTGGATTGTGTGAGCTGATACTCGAGCTTCACTAGGGACCTGGAAGATGGAAGTCCAGTTGAATAACACAGGCTCAGAGAACCTGTCCATGATGAGCAAGCATGGAGCGACAGTGGAGAGGAAAAACTCCCTGTTGGGAAGAAACCTCTGGCAGAACCAGGCCCAACAGGGCGGTCTTCTGCCGGACCAGTTGAAATGCAGTCCAGGAGGAATGGCACTCTGATGAAGCTTTGGCTACGGTGGTGGAGGAGGGGCTGGAGATGGGTTGAAACGGTGTCATCTGAATGAAGTCATACAGTGCATCCGCCGCCCGTGCACAGGAGCAGACAGGTGTGTATAGGAAGCCTTTTAAGATGAACTTTGGATGCCGATTGGCTTTCGTTGAGGTTTGGTTCAAAGATGATTGGCTGTGTTGCAGGTGGATGTAGGAAAGCAATGAGTTTCTTCAGTTGAACTTCCGCCTAGGCTCCATTTGTTCTGTTTATCTAAATCTTCTTTTTGCCATAAGCCGCTACTGTAACCTACACTATGGTAGACCTAATTCCTTACTGAAGGTCTGAACCTTTGGGAAACAATCCCACATGTTCTTAAAACAATAAAGGGGCTGATGCTTTAGACTTCTAAATTGTCAGACACTATTAATAGATCTATAAACTTTATATCAGCTGGTCATTCGACATTAGCATTATATCATAATTAAGGTTAAAGTTCCACTCCCTGCTATTCCCATTACACATCATTGTCAGCAACATTTCTATTGCCACGGACAACCGATGTAACAGCAGGCTCTTAAAACATAATCCTTTTTAAAGGAGTCGATGCACTTAAGAAGCTTTTAATTCTAAAAGAAAAAACACTCAATCATTTATTTTTTTTCCTCCTCTGAAAGCAAAGACAAGATTATCTTCTTTGACACCTCTGCAGCAGCCATTGCACACTCATTTGTTTAAGACAGTCCCACTGAAAGTGCTGCCAGAGGTAATAGGCCCGATAATTCATTGTGTTTGTGCATGATGAGGAGGCAAATCCTCAAACGGAGAATCATCCATCATTGTCACATTCAGCTTCTGCCCCCAGTCTTAAAAGGGATGAAAGTCTTACCTCAGGTCTGAAAGATTTTAATCAAGTTAATGGTGGGCAGACCAATGCCTGAATCTTAAAAGAAACGACCTAATTAGTTTGGAGTGATTATACAAACACATACATCACAAATATAAACACTGACTATAAAAGTGTATTCTGTAAACACAACTGCAAATAAGTCATCTAGGCTTTTCTTTTAACAGTTAAACGGATGTTTTTGATAAATACTCTTTTACTAGGAATAAAATGATTTGCTTATAGAATGAAGAAATACTAAAAAAATGTAAAAGTCTTGCTGCATGGAGATATCAGGACAGATATTCTTGTCACCCACAAATGTTTACAACTTTACTTTTCCGACATGCTGGAGACAGTATATCAGATTATATTTAGCAGATATAAAATCGTTACAGTTTCAAATTGAAAGACCAGAATATATCATTATTAAAAGCACCTGGGTTATGAGAACAATCCAGATATATGGGTAAAATAAGCTGGGGAAGATTCCTAGTCATCTAGGTCATAGTCAGTCCAAAAATGTAAAAAACACAATCCACTGGACTTTTTTTTTCCACGTTTGAAGACGTTTCCCTTCCCATTCAGGGAGCTTTTTATATTCCAAATTTCAGAAATAGCGTTTAGTTCAAGGCTCCTCTGGACAAGACTTGGCTGTACATCTACACTTTATGGACGGAGGACATTCTTTTTTGAGGACCAGAATGTTCACATTTTGGACAAAAGAAGACAGGTGGTTTGAGAGGGTTGTGAAGGAAGCTAAGAAAGACAAAACAACCTTAAACAGAGGGGGTGGACTCAGATTCAGCTTTCAAAAACCTGTAATTCAGCGATTGAGTTGATTCTTTCCCGCCATCATCGCAACCCCCACCCCCTTACATGGGACCAGAGCACCTCACCTATTCAGCCAGGTCAACAACTCTTTAACGACCCCCCTTTCAGAGACATAGACAGGTTTCGGGTATTACATGCTAACAAAGAAACAAAACCACCCCTATTCTAAAGGGGCGGACCTGCTCGTCAGGTTCAATTGGCATTTTTTCTAAGCCAAAACGAGGCTTTGCTTTGCTCCACTCTATAAAGCCTTGAACTCAGCGCTCTGACATTTTGAATTGAAAAAGCTTCCTGGATGAGAAGCAAACTGCTTCAAACTAGGAAACAATCCAGTGGATTGTTTTGTAACTTTTTTGAAATGGGTAAAATAAAGACAGGCTAAATTCATGTGGTACACGGAGGACCAAAATTAATCTGCGCTCTTATAACATGAAAAAAGCTGGGGTTAGAATTTGGAACTCTTTCCAAATTAAAACTGTGGTAGAATTTCATGGCTGAGACTGTTTTTATAGAGGCTAATGAGAATAAATATTTAATTTCTAAAATGCAATTACTGCCTTTTAAAAAATTACTACTTCAAACATTCAGGTTTATCTACAAACCAGAAGAAAGTAAAGGATGATTAAATCACTAACAAACAGAAAAATAACAGACTTAGTAGTCCATCATTTCACTTAATCTTCCTTGGCTTTTGTTGTTGGTTAGACGGCAGAGTGGCGCCGATGATATGGCAGCCTCACTTCTTTCAGTGTGTCCCAGGGCAGCTGTGGCTACAATGTTGCTTACCACCATCGGTGTGTGGATGTCAGTCCTCAGACTTCATACAGCGCAATATATGTTCAGGCCATTAAAGCTGCAGTCTGTAACATTGAGGAGAGAGCAGACTTCGACTGAAAATTTGAAGAAAAACAGGTTTCACGCCACTCCCCCACCCTCTCTGCTTCACTCATGCTCCACCCCTCTCACAGCATCTGCGCAGCTGTCGCTCCGCCATGACTTCCACGCGCGTCCTCCTGACTGCAGCAGCCAGGCGGCAGCGG
>NW_015151234.1:154313-161255 GCF_000732505.1 Cyprinodon variegatus | reverse complement strand
ACCAATTGAAGCAGTTTTTTTCACAGGTTACATATCACATGTACTGCTGTCTGGGCATAGGGACAGTTTTAGCCTGTTTGACAAAAAAGTGATTTTTAAAAACTTACAGACTTCAGCTTTAACCATTTATCCAAGAAACAGTAATTTACAGTGACTGTAAAACAAGGCTAACCTCTTGGGTAAAAAAGAAAAGGAGTGAGTCATGCATCACTTTGGAAAAGTATAAATATGTACTGGGCATCTTTACAAAAATAAACTTGAATTTGATTACGGTAAGTTATGCTTATATAAAATATATATAATACATATACTAATAAATTATATCTATAAAGTTATCTATGTGAAGAAACCTTGTCATCGCCTAATAAGATGGGTGATATGGATGTCTCAGAAGCCATTTTGTATTATTGGAAGGGGAGAAGCTTTATGTTGCTGCAGTCTAACCATTAGATGCCGCTAAAAAAAATTACACCCTGTAGCTTTGAATAAATCTGTGTAAAACATAAAAAAATCACCTTGCACAAGGGTTTTGATGTGACAGGAGTGTGACAGAAGCAAAGAGGGAAACATGGCCATCTAATCTGCCCTCAAGGATTTAAAAGTTAATGAGGAAGTTTTTTCCCTTCTGTCATGCTAAGAACGAAGAGGATGTCTTTGTATTGCATCTCTACCTTTCAGGGTGTAACCCATGTTTCGCCCATAGACACCAGCCCTCTGTGAGCTAACTGGTAAAGGATGAGACGAGATTTAAACTTATAAATACAGCACGTTTATATAGGTGTAACTGAGATTTTCCCTTTTTCTCTCTTATTTACTTCTTTCACTGTATGCTAGTTGCAAATAGTCATTTTATTTTGGTTTGACCTGCTCTGTTCATCGTGGTTCTTAAAATACTATATATATACACAAAACCATACCTCTGCTCTCAACTCTGACAAGCTCTGAAGTCAAAAAAGACAACTGTCTAATAAACCATGAGCATATTTGTATTTGACACTGCAGACAGCAAAAGGCACAGCCCAACAGATAAAATAGCTGGGATGAAACCAGCAGGCAGTGGAAAGTTGAAAAATTCAATATCAATTAATGCAGGATTCAAAGCTGGCTTTGACACAGCAGTTAGTGTTTCCTCCTTTAGCTTGCAAGAGAGAGGTACTCAGGCTTAGCCCCTGGAGAACCTAAGGATTAGCTGCACAGTCGATACATGAGTCTCCTTTCTGTTTTCGGTCTTGTCTGTCATGTGGTTGTCTATAGTGAGCTCTGTGGAGCTGACTTCCCCCAAATCAATATTCTGTTTTAGGCATGGAAAGAAAAGGCAAAAAACAAAACAACCGAGAAGTATTTGTTGAGGAATATTAAGTTATTCTGCAAAGTGAAAAAACTGCATGGTCACTCTTGCAATGCACAGACCTCTGCTCAGTGAGTCGCAGAGGAACTGTCCAAAGTCAATATTATCTTTTCATGGTATCTCAGAGGACTGAGCTGCTCTGCTTCATTAGCATAAAAAATCCTATTGTCTGCCTTTCAGGAGCAGGTTTCTGAGCTACAGTTTCTTGTATAACCTAACATCTTAACATTAATAACAGTACTGCAGTCATCCCCACTCTTCTCACCTGATCCAGTAAGATGAATGCATAGTGACCCAAAAGGGAGCTGCATTAGTCATTAGTCTATTGCTGGATGAAGAGAGAATTGAACCTTGCCATTTATGCCATATATGAGTCACCATTCAAATAAAAATACCATAATTTTCACAAAGGAAAACAAAAACATACAAACACAGAATTAACACACAGACTTGCTGTTAAAAAAACTCATTTGATATTTAAAGTGTTCAAACAATTGTCCTATTGTAGAGTTATCTTGTGACTTTTTAAGTATATTTAAAGGAGATAGAGATAAAATATAGCATATTACTAAATGGATAATGAGTTAAAGCGTGCTCCATATTAGAGGTGGGATAAAAAACACCTTCTTAACGATTGATCAACCAATGTATAACTATTGTGAGGAGTTTCACAAGGAAATACATTTTCTTCTCCCCTCCAGATGAGTCCAAGGCGGACGTCCCAGAGGATTTTGACATCGACATGGATGCCCCAGAGACCGAAAAGGCAGCGGTCACCATCCAGTCCCAGTTCAGGAAGTTCCAGAAGAAGAAGCGCGATGAGAAGTCCTAGTGAGCGCCATGGTGATCCATCGTCCTTTGGAAGTGATGGCACTTTGACGCCGGTGTGACATTTGCATGTAAACAAATTCATACCTGTCTAAACAGAAGGGGTTGTGAAAAGGTGGGGTGGGAAAGGGAATGCAATAGCCTGTTAATCTTATGACTGTCTGTGAATTCTCATTACCCTGTCATTATGATTGCTATTATTTATAATGTTGACTGCTGTATTACTAGATATGAGAACAAGGTTGAAGATTTAGGTTTCTGTCCTGCCATATATGTCCATATATCATACCTTCTCTATGTTTTTGTACTTATTCTCATAGTTTTACCAGTACTCGCCCTACCTGGACTGTCTCCGGAGCTGATGATAAAGCTTGCTTTTACGAAACCTTTCCAGGAACTTTTCATTTACCCTGAGGCATTTTTCTTACCTGCATGGTTCTGTCAAACTTGTGTGTCAGTGTACATTGAATAAATAAAAAATAACTATGTGGAAACTGTGTGTGTGTGTGTGTGGATAAAAACACTGCAATATGTCACCTCAAACTCTATGTCCTGCTTCAAATTGCTGAACACATTGCACTCTTGAGGTGAAACTAAAAACAAAAACATGTCTAAATGATGTTGATTATATCTTCTTCTGAGCTTGATGAGATTCTTCTTCTGGATCCAAGCTATGTGACCAACTGATGCTCACTGAGCACCTCTTAGCTTTTAGCATCCAAACACTTTGGATTAATCATTTCATTTTGTTCAAGACTGGACAGCCACATTTCACCACTGGGGGGGAAGGCCATTTGAAATTCTGCCTCTAATGAATTATACATAAAAGTGAATTTAGGTTAATTGAAAAAATATGGAAAAAGATTTGATTGTACTCTGATAAAATTAACCAATAAAAATTGGTTTCTTAAATACTAACTTAAAAAAACAACACTTTGAATTAAGAATGAACAGTTTATGCAAAGTATCACTAGCTCTGCAGACATTGATTCTATTTTTGTCAAATAGTAGCATATCAAAAACAGTGTGAAAAAAGTGATTTGCAACTTTATCCCATTCAAGCACCCAAGCATTTTATATGGTGACTGTAGGAGCTTCCATAAAGTATTCCAGAGTTTGCAGATAAACAAAAGCCAATTATAAGAAAGCATTTATTAATTGTTAACAAATTTGGATAATGATTTTTATTGTATACCTGTGCAAATGCTCATTCATATGGGTCATGACAACTGCAGTTGTGATTAATAGTTGATTTATGTATTGCCTGATATTGGCAGCATTCATATCAATACAGATCATTTACAAGAACATTTTAGAGTGAATTTTGTCCATTGTGGCGTATTTTGGCCTTTTTTCACCTTTGCCAGCAATTTTATTTATTTTCTTATAGGAACTAGTAGCATTTATTTATGATTTTTTTTTTAAATAGATAGACACGATATGGGATTGAAGAGTGGAGAAAAGTTTAGGATTCCATATTCGAGCTGGTGACAGCGATGTAAAGGAATGAGGCATCTGTGTTGCACCAGTGCTGCCTGCAACCATGTTTTTCTTTATCCTTTGAAATGAACCCAAATAACCGGAAAAAGAGATTGCCTTATATTGTATGTTAAATAATAAAAGTCAATTTCTTTTCAATGACTGGCTTTTGTGGAGAAAATCCAATTATTAAAATATGTCTGAACTGTTTGGAGATCATAAACAAGTCCTATCTCTTCTTGAGTTCTTCATTTTGACATGGCTGTCACCAGTTTGTGATAAATAGTCAGGTTTTACAGCTCAGGAACCAAATGCACACAAGAAATATAGAGGGTAATACAAAATCAAATATTCTTGTTTCCTTCCATCGGAAAAATCCTTGTAGATAAAGATTTTCTTTTGGTTCCTAATTTATTAAAATGCTAGAAATAGAGTCTTGCTTTCTAGCTGATCACCTGAGTTATTTATAAGACAGAGGAATTAAAAGTGTGATCTCCTTTCAAGGAGACAGCTGTATGACGGGCAACCTGTAGCACAGCCAAGGTTGATATGTATTATCAAAATACAGCAGATGGGATGATTAGCAAATAAGGAGCAGATGTGTCAGGGTGAGCAGAAGCCATCCAATCATAGGGTTTGTGAGCATGTTCAGAACCGTAGAGAGTTTGCAAGTCCATTTCATCACAGAAGAAGAACACATGGGGGAGACTGCAATGCAAACATATGGGTGCTTACACCTAAGATACGTTTAGAGTAAATAACGTAATAGGTTTGAACTCAGACCCTAGGAGGAACAAATTACCAACATTTGGGGAGCAGACACATGGAAAGTAATATTGAAAAGTAAAGTTTGAGCTAAGGACTTGTGCAACTTTCTGGGCAGGAAAAAGTTAGAAAAAACAAACAAAATGCTACTAAAATCCCGCTATGCCTACTGCGTTGAATTGTGCTTCAAAGGTGGTCTAACAGAAACTCAGGAAATCGAGGCGGGCAAATTGTCCTCACAGCCAATGGCAGCTGTGTTCTGCTACAGTCAAACAGAGGGCGTATCAGCCACTATAACAACAACAAACTATAGAACAAAAAAAGAAAACTACATACATTTCCCAAAATTCCTATAAACTCTTAAATATACAGAGAAACCAAACAGAATACAAGATCCCAAGGCTATGATATTAAGGCCTAATCCACATTCAGCAGGGTTTTCAAATATATATATATGAATCTCTGCTACCTTATTTTTAAAAGTAATAGCGTACATATAGAGGTTTTTTTAGAAAAATGTTCATCCAAACCAACCAGCAGAAACACAACTTTTAGTTGTTTATTTTTTTTAAATATGCAGATGCAGTGGCACAGTGGCTTGCTGCCTTGCATCAAGAAGGTTCCGGGTTTGATTCCCGGTCTTTCTGGATGGAGTTTGCATGTTCTCCCTGTGCATGCATGGTTTCTCTCCGGGTACTCCGGCTTCCTCCCACAGTCCAAACACATGACTTCTATGTTAATAGGTTTTTTTAAATTCCCCTTAGGTGTGAGTGTGTGTGTGAATGGTTGTTTGTTTTGTTTGTCTCTGTGTTGCCCTGTGATAGATTGGTGACGTGTCACTGGAGTACCCCGTATCTTGCCTATTTACGGCTGGAGATAGGCACCAGCACCCGTCACGACCCCAGCATGATGGAAAATAGGTGGATGGATTGATGCCAGATGCATAGGGGGCAGCGTTCCACAAAACTAGAACTTGTCAGCCAATCAGAATCCTTAAAAATCTACAAGTACCTGTTAGAAATTAATCACAGAAATATATTTAAAAAGTACAAACAAAAAATGTCTAATGTATTTTTAACTCTACTGTATGGCCCCGTGCAGAAACAATGGACCGACATGTTTGGCAGACTCATGAATCAGTTCAGCGCATGTAATGCGCACGTCAATGGTACTGCAGGCTTAATCCACACTTTCTTATCAGAAAAACAGCAAAATTTTTTATCCTTGAGTTATAATGTTGGAATGACTTATGTCCAAAATAATGTTTCACAGTTCACATTGGTGATATAATCCTGATAATGTGAGAATATCCATATTAATTCTCCCCCTAAAAATAACAATTCCCTGGAGATATCTAACTTCTCGACAAAATATGAATTATTTGCAAAAAAGGCAAGGCATTTTCTTTCAAAAATAAAACACAAAGTTGCCAATGTGAAAAGGTTATAGCCTGCCTTTTTTTTATTCTAAGGAGTCATTTTCTATAGATATATTCATCTTAAATGGGACTTTAAGTAATTATATGTAGGTCAGGTTAACCTTTTATACCACGGAAATTGATCTCACAGATCTTCCTTAGAAGCCTGGGAGGATTAAAGTGAGAGACAAGCAGTTTCCTTTCATCTGCAGCTAAATGGTTTGTAGTGTCTTATAAGTACTAAAGAAAAATTACAGCTTTTATCCTAGCAGAGTGTAAAACAGTAAAATCAAAGAAAAATGTTCACACATGATTTATTTAAATAATTCCCATGGATGTTTAAAAAGTTGATCATGTTTAGCATCCTAGGTTTCACTTTTTATGGGGGTTTTTTTGTCTCTGCTCTAAGATGCATTGGGAACACTATAAAATATAGTGTATCTTAAAACAAAGAAATGTGAAGCAGGAGTTATTTTAACAGGTGAGGTCAGGCACCATTCCACAATTCCTTTGTATTCTTTGTTTTGCAACATTTCTTTATTTCAGCACAAGGTTTTTACAAGATTAAAGTATAAAAAGTTAACCACAGCATGAGATTTTCCCTTAGAAGGATGGCTGCACCATTTACTTTTAGTGTTCTGCAGCTTGAATTCTGTCTTAAAGGGTCTTACACACCATCTCTGACCTCTAAACCCAAAAAACAATCTGGCTTTTGTCATTCGTCACAATGCAGCACAGCTTCTTTCAAAAGAAGACATTTCTACTCAGTGTGCAGTTACAAACTTTAGCCCATGTCAGTTTTTTTTAACAACAATTTTCCAATTTCTGCACTACTCAGAGGTGAATGCAAACTATTTATCACCTTAGAACTGAACATTGTCTGTGTTTTTGGCTAATTTTTGATCCAATTTTATGATAGTTTAGATCCTCTTCTGGATCCATTTCATTTTAGCAAACAGTTTAAACTAAAGAATATTGCAATTCATTATAAAGGTTTCCCTCTCCAATTAACTTTTAATCTACCCAGTAATATTTGTAGCAATTATTTGCCTGATCATGCCTTACCGCTGCTATTTATCTAGGCCCACCCAAGCCAAATAAGGCA